>NW_017731886.1:1192234-1212372 GCF_001890085.2 Hipposideros armiger | reverse complement strand
CAACCCCATATTTTAATTGTGAAAGTCGAAGGAAAACATGCGGGATATGTATTTTCAAAGCGTGAACAAAAAAATATACTTCTGTCATGTGAGAATTTCTTAAAGAAAAAATAACAGTGCTTTAATTTTAGACTTCGAAGGTGTCAAAAGCAATTTAAGGTTAGTTATTATTGCTCATAATTCTGTGTCTATAAAAGCTTGAAACAAATATTTTTGAGCATATACTTTTTCAGGGGACAAAAGGATGAGGAAGACATGAGCTTGAGAAGCTGATGACATAGTAGAAACATAATGGAAAAATGTGAACCACTAGAAGAGTCCTAATTCATGCTGGAATACAATGAAGCCAATAAATGCTGTATGAGAAAAAAATTATAGGAGTTTGAAAGGGGGATGGACTTTGAGGGAGAAGGGTGACAAGGAAATCTTCCTGGAAGGAATAGCACTGGACATGGAACTTGAAAAATGAATTTTGATACATAGAAGAGGGGGCCTTTCTTCCCTCTTCTCTTTATTGTCAATAAGAAAACGATGACTTTTTACCATTCATCTTGAATGACAACCATGATGAAATAAAGAGAATGTCCTCTAGAATATCTCTCTTTGCTTAACATCTGTTCATTAATTAGATGATATTACTGGTTAAGACTCTCCGGAGTCAGATTCTGCTTTTTTCACTTATTAGCTGGGTAGCCCTGGGCATGTTAGTTATGTTTTGTGTCTCAGTTCCTTGAACTGTAAAGTGAGTATAATTTGTTTCTACTTCATAGGTTTGTTATGAGTATTATGTGAGATAAAACATGTAAGAAGCTTAGGGGGAGCCTGGGATATAGTCATCTGTACATGTTAGTTGTTCTGAACTCTGGCAGAAGTAGCAGCATGAACAAAAATTACAAAAGTGGGAAATTCAAATTTGCTTAAACACATAGGCTAGTTTGAATGTAGGACAGGAAAACCATAAGGGAACTTTAAGGATCATCAGCCTAGAAATGTAGGTGAGTCATATTGTAAAAGACTGTGCATGTCAGAATGGAGAGTTTGTTTTCAAGGAGTTTGGAAGTGGCAAACCAAAATATAAGTTGTATGAAAGGAAATGGGAAAGCCATGTGATTACTATAGGAGCATAGTTTAAAAATCAGAAACAAAAACTGATAGACATAGACAATAGGTTAGTGGTTACCAGAGGGTAAGGGGGGGGTGGGGAATGGTAGATGAGGGTAAAGGTGATCAAATATATGGTGATGGAAGGAGAACTGACTCTGGGTGGTGAACACTCAATGTATTACAGAACACACAATGTATAGCTGATGTATTACAGAACTGTACACCTGAAACCTATGTAACTTTATTAACCATTGTCACCCCACTAAACTTTAATTTAAAAAAAAATCACGAAGACCCATTTCTAAGGAGGAGGCACCGATCAAGCTAGAGTGGAGGCTTGCATCTGTATCACTCTGAAACTGCTTACAAATAGGGACCCAGGAGATGGAGGAGCCAAGGAGGAATTGAAGTTTCATAACCAGCAAGGCTGAGAATGAAGACACCCTAAGCAGTAACGTGAAAGCAAGAGAGAGGGAATAAGGGAAGGGGAGAGGAGGCACAACACATTCCAAAATCACAACCCCCTTCCTATAGTCCACCTCAGGCTTGATATTCAAGGAAAATATTCAAGGAAAGAAAAGTTGATGGAATCTAATGGAGTTGTTCATACACAGTGATTGCACAAAATAATGCAAAGCATAGAGAAAATGAAAGTAAAATCTCTCTTCTTAAAAAGTAGGATGTATAGTAAATGGAATGCATTTAGAATAGTTTAACTCCATGTGATTATAGATAGCTGTGAAAACAAAACCAACCTTACCCAAGTATTATAAACATGAGACTGTATCACTGTCCTTGTTCTTATCAATGTTAGAGAATTCCAAGAAAATCAGTGTGGTAATAATAAGTACTCATATTATTTATGCAGACATAGCCTTCAACCTCTCACAAAAAGAACCTATAGAAACTAAACATTTTACTTCATTTCTCATACTGTACTCCAGATTCCCCCCCCCCCTTGCTAGCTAGGGATATGCTACTGACATTTGAATTCTCCTGGTTAGCAAGATGTTCTTTTCTGTAGATATTAATTTTCCTTTTTTCTTCTTTCCCTCTCTCCTGGGCCTTTCACAATAGGCATATCGATCAAGCTACACAAACAGCTCTTAGTTTAAGGAGCTGATGTATCACATTAAGGATAGCCGGCAAGTCACAGGATTGAAGAACTAGCCAGGGGACAGGCTCAGGAAATAGGTGGGAACAAAGAGGGAGTGGTGACCAGGCGGCAGAAAACACATCCTGGCTCTTACCAAAGAGTCAAGCTAGGATGTTTCCCCTGGTGCTGCAGCGTGGGAACTCCAGCTCTGTGGAGCTCTCCCACTGCTCTGCATTGCTGTACCGTGATGCCAAGTCCTTAATAAGAGCATGCGCAAAGCCACCGAGGGATACGTGTCTCATCCTAGCTGCCAGCAAAAACAAAAAAAGTTCAACTCCTTTTTTTCTATCAGCTCCCATGGCTGGATTTCTGTGTTAAAATGGTAGTCCTAGGCAGACCCTCGCTTCAATAGCTAAGTGAGTACACACTATTACTGAAAGAAGGGAATGCGTTCCTCCTCAGGCAGCTGCAGCAAGCATATTTGCAAAGTAGGTGGTGGGGAGGAACCAAAATCCATTAGTTACAGCATGGCAAGGATTTGGGGAATATTAATAAGNATTATTTCCTGAGGTCAGCACTTTAGAGACACAAGCATATAATGAAAAGTTATAAATCATCATCAGCTCCACCATACTAGCAGCTGCTATTCACTAAAAGCCAGCTATGTGCTGAGCATTCCATGTGACCTCATTTTGTGTAGACCGCACCTCTCTACAAAATAGTCTTACCTCCATTAAACATTTAAAGAAACTGCAGCTCAGAAAGGGTAAAAAGGCCAAAGTAGAATAGGTAGCAATCATCAGAGTCCACACACTGCCGTGGCCAAGCAGCCTTGCCACCAAATTTGATGATCTTTTCATCCAGTGTAATACCTACCTATAAAAGATTAGCAGAATTTAGACAAATGTAGAGAAAATGATAATGGGATCAAACCAAACTAAGTTAAATTTCCAAAGATTAGCTGGCTATGAATTTTCACCAGTGTGTATTAAGGAGAAATTAAAAATTAATACTAGATTCCACTGAAATATTTATAATTTGTTATATGTAATTACTATATTACCTTTATGAAATTCTTTATATAATTTTTTGCCCATACATTTTTTTTTCTGTATTCATGTATTTTCTTTCTTAAGCCATGAGTAGAACAACACTTTCAGTACTTTGAAGTTCTTACAAGACTTTTATGGTCATCATCTCCACATGACTATTGGGGACAAAATTCCTAAACCCCAGTTCTACACAAACCACCTCTGCATTCCAGATCTGTAACTTTTCAAGGCATATGCTTTTTTGAATGGGCTACATAATACCAAAGCTGGTAAGGTGGTATTTAAGCAAAGGTAACACTGTATATGTCATATAGCCATCCTTGTCCCCACTACAGATTTTTATGAAGAAACAGAATTATTTACAACTATATAGAAATTAAATTTTCCTTCTAAAAATAAAATCATGTACACTCATCTATCAAGTATAAAGAAAAAAATTCTAAGTAGAAAACATGTCTCAAATTCTCGTAAATTCTGATAAACACTTGTTTAAGCTACAATTAATTCACTGGCCACAGGAGATGGGGAACATTGAAAAAGTTCAAAAAGAAAGAGGTAGGACTGATGAGTACAGTTTTGTTGCTAAGGAAGAGATAGTGCCTTATAGGGAAGCAGATGAGAAAATTATCTCCTCTGTTAGGTGTAAAGGAAGGAGGCGGCATCTGAAGAGAAGAATAAAAATAGTTTCTATACACTATGTTAAAAAATTAAAAAGGATGATCCTCTAGTATTATCTTCCAGCTAAAACAATGTTTAATTTCCACGTAGCTTTACACCCCTATCCAATATCAAGAAGAACTAGTTATTTCTGAAGTCATTTGCTGCATGTCACATTTCTGTCACAAGTGGCCCTGGTAACTCTTTTACAAAGACGGTTTTGAATCTATAAAATGATACAACACGACTAAGAGCCAATTTCATTTCAAAATTATAAAAAGATCAAAATAAAGCACTGCATTACAGGAGACTAATGTCTCCCACAGAATGAATGAAGCATAAAATTTGAAAGCCTCATATTTTTGACAAGAATTCCAAAGGTAAAATAATACAATAGGAAATCATTATCCAAACGACAACGTAGTGTTGAGCAGTAAGAAATATATATATAACAATTCTAGTTTTTGTGAGTGTTTTTCACAGGCAAATAATGGGATTAATCAACCTCCTGACATGGGTTAAATATAATAAAAAAATATTATCTCAAAGCATACAAGTATTAAGAAGCTGTCTTAGTCTGCTGGAGCTGCCATAACAATATATAAGAGACTGGGCTGCTTAAACAACACACATTTATTTTCTCACAGTTCTGAAGGCTGGAAAGTCTCAAGATCAAGGTCCTGTAGGGTTTGGTTTCTAGTGAGAAGTCTCTTCTGGGTTTGTAGGGCACAGACTGATAGCTGTGGCCTCACGTGGCCTTTCCTGGTTACATGGACATGGAGAGAGAGCTTGAGCACTTGTCTCCCTTCCTCTTCTTGGAAGGACACTAATCCAGGCCTGACTTCATGACCCCAGCTAAACCTAATTACCCCCAATGGCCTCACCTCTAAACACCATCACATTAGGTATGAAGGCTTTAACATATGCATTTTGGAGGGACACAAACATCTAATCCATAACAGAAGCTAAATTTTTCATCAAAAATTGTGGCTCATTGGGATCCATTCCATGATAAATAAAACTGCTACTGCTAGGGTCTGGAGCTATGTGATTTTAATAAGTTCTGCATTTTTTGTATGCATGTTAAAGTACGAGAACCACAGCTTTAGAGCAGAAAAATAAAAACTATCAATTGTAATGGAAAAGAGCTTTCTTTTTTATATATTAACTATTAACTATTAGCTTCTAATAGTTAATTAACTATTAACTATTAACTATTAGCTTCCTCCACCACCCCCCCCTAAAAAATGTAATTTTTATTTTTTTCTAATAAAGTGTCACGGCAGCACCAATGGAATTTCACAATGGAAAGTCATATAAATTATCTAAATAAAGTTTTGTGTACTAGAATAAAAGGGCATGCCAAGATAAATTTCTTTGCAAAAGGATAAAAAATGTTGACATTTAAATGAGACACATCCAAGAAGGCAAATTTGAGGCAGACAAAAGAGATTGAGAGAGGAGATCGGAAAAGGGAAAGTATTTTGATCTTCTCAGTGAAAAGCTTTAGAAATAATGAGACTCTTGCAGACTTGGTGTTCAATGCAACGGAAAATTGATGAAGGGTTTTGGGTAAGGAAAGATGGGTCAGTGTGACAGATGAAGAAGGCAGCTTTGAAAATAATAGGTAGACAGATGAAAAGGTACTCGATCCTGCAAATGGGAAATCAGTGAAAATGAGGTGCTAGCAGCCAAGCTGAAGATAATTGAGTCATTTTACAGTGAGAAAAAAATATTAAAAGGAAAGTACAGGAATAGGGACTAGAAAGGAGAAATCAGTTATAATGTTTCCTCTGGGGACTGGCAAAAAGCAAGTGATCAAAGATATTTCTCGAATGAACAAATAAGTGATGTAATGAGTGACAATATGTTTAGTTCAACAATCATTCATTTAATGCCCTCTACCCATCAGGTAAGTTTGTTGCTAGGGAGAGATAGCAAAAAATGGTGTCAAAGTTTCCTTATTTGTACATTACAGAGATGATGACACTGCTAACTGCGAATGGAAATCTGCATTTAATCTTCATGCATTGAATTGTGGTTCTAGTGTGATTTAATCCTAATGTTATCGACTGCTTGGAAAATATTTATTATTGACTGCCAAAAAATAAGGCATTTTCAAGTGCAATTTCAAACCTTTCAAGCTTGCTAGGAAATTGAATGTTAAAGTCAACAGAATTTGCATTTATGAAGATTCATATACGTAAAAGTGAAATTTTTTAAGAATGTTTCTATCTCAATCCCTGAAAAGTGACAAAAATGAGACATTAAACTGAATCTTGCAGCTTGCCTCCTCTGTCATTTATGACACCTGATTTTGTATCTTGCAAAATTAGAGTATGATGTCAGAAAGCATTTGGTCGATGGTTGAAAAAAAATTATTAAATAATGCTGTGATTCACATACAAATGTCAGCACCGAATAATACAGCACTGCTTTGCTCCTGGATTTGCATATCCACTGCCCACAGCTTTCGGAACCAAGAAAAAAAAAGAGTGACAAAAGATGTGTTGCCTTGAGTTCTAGGCATTGTTTAAGGCCTGTTTGTAATAAAGGTGCTTTCTCCCTTGAAATATTATAATGCATTTTCAGATATAAAATGAGTAATTCAAAAGAAAGTAAATCCCGGGGAAGCAATTTGAATTACCTTTGTGTAAAAAAAAGAAAGAAAAAAACATAGCTATTTCTAGTCCATAGTATGAGGAAAACAATCACTAACATTGTTTCTTCCACTTTCTTAGCTGAACTAACAATCCCTTATTATGGTACTTCATTTGGACCTGTCAAAACTAAAAGGTAACAGCTTTATGTACAAGTTACAAGTCCACACAATCCTGGCATAGGTCAGGGGCAATAGGTAACACTTTTGAACAGCCACGCTGTATCAATTCTAAGTTGTACTTTTCTATGCTTTGAAATACCTGAAATCTTGGTGGGACAAATTTTCACGTTCTTGGTCATTCACAAAATACAGTGTGCCTTAGATTTGATGAAATGCAGTAAGACTAATTATAATATCCAGCCATAAATTCCCAACATATCTTAGAATTGGTGACCCCAAGAATAATTTAATATAGGGTACGAAAAGGTAAAGACATCCTTGTAAGACCTGTAAAGTTATTATTTAGGATGTGGTAGCCGTATGATCAGTGACAGCATCTTAGATCAGTGAGCTTTGTGCTTGACCAGTAACTTGTTTAAAATGGCTGCTTTCACCATCACTTGGATGCAAACTTTAATTCTCAAGAGACAAGTATAGCTGCTCAGACAATTAAACAGTTTGTTTTAATGTTTTTGGGGAAAAAATATAAATGCCTGACAGTGTGAAGGTAGGAAACTTAATTACCATTTCTACAGTCACTGCAAATCATTTGTGTGACCATTCTATCTTAATTATATAGCAGAATGAAAATGGTACCACTGCCCAAGACAGAACACTTGCTATAAAACCTGCCACAGGAGATGAAATACTGAAGTGAGAACCACCTTAATGAATAAAACACCAGCTTGGGAATCCAGAAACTATTTCTGTTTAATCTATCTCCATCATTTCCTCACAAGGCCAATATTTTGTTAGTTATAAAGTGGAAATGATTATATTTTCAGTCTCTGTGAGGATAATAAATAAAAAAAAATCAAAATGTGGAGCAATTTTTGCTCCTTGGAAGGAAAAGATTATTTCAATACAAATAAAAGAGGGGAAACACAGCACGATAAACAGGTCAGAATTACTGTTTGTTTGAACAAATAGAAATTTGATTCATGAATTTCTCAAGTTACAAGTTACACTAAGTGAATTTTTGTTAAACAAGAAATATTTGTAATTTGAAAGGNCCCACAGGTTGAGAACCGCTGCTCTAATCCCATGGTTGGGTCTCCTGGTAACCAGCATCCGTCCTTAGGTGTTTTCCAAAAGTCACCTCATTAATACAACAAAAGACACCTTTTTTCACTCTCAACATTTTGGAAATTCTAAGGGTTCCTGGAGATGTGAGACAGGAATTGTGGACAAAGACCAAATATTGAGTTGTCAGAAATGTCATGAAGTATTTTTTCTGTATTTTGTTGCAAAAATGCATCATGACTTTTCTGACAACCCAATATATATGACAAATATATTTTGACCACCTGAATGACCAAATATATATTTCTTATAAATCATAATATTGCAGTAAGTAAGCAGAACAGATTTTACATAACATCTATTAGCTTGATTTAAACCTTTTAAATATTTAGACATCTGTGTGGCCTCCAGTACTACTGATGCTCTTGTTCACACAGATGTTAGATACTGGGCAGAATTCCATTAAGAGTTAACTCAGCAATAAGGGGGTGTTACGTGGAAAAGGGACAGTATTAAAATTTAAAGCAGCATGCATAATGGCCTAGAATTATTTTTTAAGAAACTTTTATTTAAATAAATTTTTGTTAAAGAAATGGAAAGCATTTCAGTATACTCGAAAATTAGATATGTCATGAAATACAGGGGTATATATAACAGTGAATGAATCATTAAATACTTTATGTTGTAACCACAAAATAAAACACTACATAGCGTGGACCCCCTGAAGAGAGATTCATTTGATGTGAACTGCAATCAGGAATTTATCTTCTGAGATGGGCTCCACATGGTCAACCAAGGGCCCAAATTTTATGAATAATAAGAGCCTAGCAGCCATTTGCTGACACGGGCTCCTCACATGCTCTGTATGCCAGGAAGAACCTCAGACTGTGTTCCACTTGTTTACATCATCTGAGTCAACAACTGCAGGGAAATCCTGGTTTCCTTTTTCTCCCAACAGACTGAGACCTTCCCCATCCAATCAGAACTACACAATTTGGATACCTCATTTACATAAAATGGAGCTAATGAGAACCTAGGCAGGAACATTCACTATAAAAGGTGGCATCCCCTTTGTCTCAGTGGAAAACAATTTAGGTAGCAGCCTGAATCTGTCACTTGGGCTGCAGTTCCTTTTGCTCAATAAATACTTATATTTCTTTATTAGTCTAAAATTAACTTTTGTTCATGACAGTCACTAAAAATCGAGTTTTTGAAGCCCATTAAATTCATAGGCAAATGCTTACAATATAAATTTAAGTACATAGTGAGATATCAAGCAGGATTTACATTATGATCTGGATCATATCCCTGTTTTCGCTTTCTCTCTTATTCTGATGATTCTTTTAGGCCTCTGTCTCTCTTTTGTGCATACTATATTGGTTTATTTATACATATAAAAATATAAGTAAATAGTCTAAAGTACAGGTGATTTTTAAAATATGATTTATTTATTCTAAAAGCCTTAAAATACCAAATCTTACCTACATCTNCCAGATATAGCTATGTACTCAAAAGAAATAAGTGCACATGTCTATTAAAAGACGTGCATATGAATGTTCATACCAGCTTTATTTATAATAGCCTAAAACTGAAAGCAGCCTAAAAGCCCATAAAGTATACAATGGATTATATAGTTTGTGGTTATATTCATACAATGAGGACTCTAACAATGAAAAAATAATAACTATGTATGTCATAGAGATAAAACAGCTACAAGACCCTGACACAAAATAGAACACTGCATGGTTTCATAAAGTTCAAAAACAGAGGGAACTGAACTCTGGTGGTAGTGTTGAGGAAAAGTGGTTTCCTTTGCAAGGGCAGTATTGACTGAAGGAGGCATAGGAGCTCTCTCTTAGGGTGCTGGAAATATTCTGCATTGATTTGGGCATATGCTGATATGCCTTCATAAACATTCACTATAACTGAGATGTGTGCATTTATAATTTATGCTTCAATTTAAAAAAGTAATGTTCTAGGATGGGGTAAAATTGAATTATTCTTTATTAAAAGACTATAACAACCCTAGAAAATACATAATTTGTAATGTTGAGCTTGATTCTAACTCCCCCCAAGCCATGTTTACAAGTATTACTTCCTTCCAAAATACAAGGTTCTAAGGAAGAATTAGCCAGTAATTGGTGCTGAGAAAACTGATCATTTTCTCATAGTATACTAGAAAATAAATTTGAGATGGGATTAATAGTCAAAACACCCAAAAATTACTAGAAAAAATGTAGAAGATTATTTTCCTTTTACTCAGTTGAGTAAGTCTATGCATAAAACTGTTTGAGACCATAAAAAGTACTGAAGTATTTTCTTTCAAATTTTAAAATTTTTCATCACCAAAAACTCAGAAGCAGAATTTGAAAAGCAAATAGTTAGGAAAGACATTTTTCACAGTCTTTGACAGGAAAAGGTTATTTATTATCTGTTGTACATAAAGAATGCTTATAAGCCCATCTATCTATCTCAAAGGAAAGCAACAGGTAAAATAGAGAGAGGATACAGGCAATGTAAAAAATAAGTAAAACATAGTATATCCATATAAAAAATGTTTAAATTCTTAAGTCAAATGGAGCAAATAAAAACTACAATTAAAAATACTGTTTTTATCATATTAAGTTAAAACATAACAGGTAGAGTAGTAAAAAATACAACCAAATTGATACTCTTATACATACTTAAATGCATGTAAATTGGTTCAAACGTTCTTGAATGGACTCTACTGGGTTGTCAGAAAAGTCATGACGCATTTTTGCTATGAAAAACATAGAAAAAAGACGTCATGACTTTTCCGAAAACCCAATAGCAATGGAGCAAAAACATTTAAATGCTTGTACTTTTTGACTCAGTAATTCCAGTCTGAAGAATTCATTCAAAAAGTAAAACACTTAACATAATAGTCTCTAAGTCCATCCATATCATCCCAAATGTTACGATTTCATTCTTCTTTATGGCGGAGTAATAGTCCATTATATAAATGTACCACAATTTCTTAATCCAGTCATCTACCGATGGGCNTTGCATTCCTACTAAAAAAAAAAATCTCGATTTGTCACCTAATGCACTCAGTGAGATGCTCACAGACCCATAAAGCAGGTGGCCACCAGATGTGGCACACCTCTAGAAGACTGAATCAGTGTTTGGCAAATTTGTTTAGGCAGGTGATCTGTGAATCCAGGTGGTATCCTAAGCAAGTTTCATTGTATTTCCAATCTCAGAAGATAGGGCAGAAAAACACAGAGAAAATATTAGCTGTATTGCAGGGGTGTGAACGAAGTAGGATCCTTCAACAAAGAAGTTAAAAAGTCACAAGGAGAAATAGTTTAGTCTCACGGAAGGCTCAGTGAACTAGGGATGCAGAGACTTAGGGTGGGTTCTGACTCTATGACCCTGCTTAGTTACAAACTCCCGAAGCATTGCTCCTCTATTTAACCATAGAACTGGAGAGAATCACAACAACGACTTTGTTCAACACCCTCCTTTTCAAGATGGAGAAACTGAGTCTCAGAGAGATTAAGGGACTTGCCTACAGTTCCACAGCCTGACCAGGTCATAAACAGGTGGAAATTCAGCACAGATTCTTGCCACCACACTAGGCCACCCCTCATCCGAAAATGAAATTAGCAGGCTAAATTATTATGGACTGTTAGGTGATCTCTGGCATCTCCTCCAACTCTAAAATTACACATTTTCATGTTAAAACATAATGAAGGCTTGAGAAGTCTGAAACATTTACATAGAAAACAAGCTGAAGCTGGCGAAACTAACAAAGCAGAAAAGCTGGGTGCCAACTAAAAATGGAAGACAAAGTACTATGTGCTCTCCTATCTCAGCCCTCACTGTCAGTGTTTATCATTTATTCTCAAGCATTTATATTCAAGATGATGTTTTTCTTTATTTACTATTTCCATTTGCAAAAGCCACTCTGTTTCAAACTTCCAGGAACCTGCAATAAAATCACATTAAGCTAAGTAATAAAATGCCATTATTAGAGTGACAAGAATTTTCACTACCTGTAGTTTATAATGCTGGCTCCCCACCACCAGGGATGTTGTGAGGATTAATGAGATATTTAGAAAGCGTTTTATGCATATGGAGAAAGAGCCTCATAAATGCGAAAGAGCAATAGCAGTTTATCTCTCCCATCAACAGAGGAAAGCCTGTCTAAACAGATGGACTTGGAATGGTGTCTTGAAATTGAGAAAACACTACCTGCACTAGAGAAGGCTCAGGAAAAAAGGATTTCTTAAGAAAAAAATTACCTCTGAACCCAGAGAGGTTTTAGTTTTTAGACACCTCTTTAGGGTGACCAATCATCTTGGTTTGCCCAGGAGACTGAGGTGTTTCTTGGGATGCGGGATCTACAATGCAAAACCCAGGCTGATTCCAGGGAAACTGCGACAGCTGGTCACTCTATTTGTAGGAGTTTTCTTTTAAATGGGTTTCATTTTTCTTATAGCACTGACAACCTCATTTTCTAATATGCTAAGTCAAACTCTGAATTGTTTAATCAATCAGGATGATGACATCTTTGGGGGAAATGTCCAAAGAATTAATGTATAAAAAAAATGAGCTTAATCTTTGTTCAGAAAGACCACCCTAGCTTTGGAGACATTCAAGTGAACAAGTGAAACTGCACAGACATTTCAGTCCAAATCCCACCATCCAGTTTAACTGTTGATCCTTCAACCTCTCAGCCCCTTCTGGTCTGTCTTGTACTAAGAAGCTCGCACCAACCTCAGCATAATTTCCCACAGCAGTGCTGTGTGCTTTGTGGCTGTGCCTCTGCTCCCCGAGGTTTGACAATGCAGAGGAGTTTCCAAAGGATGATCACTCTGAAGGTCACCATTGCCTGGTCACTCAAGGAGCTCCATCATTCTCTCTAAGACGTGCCTAAATGGAGCATTTTTCAGAAAGCATTTCAACATTTTTTGGAAATGCCAAGGTGTTTTTTCTCCCATCATGGACCTCTCTTTGCATTCTTCCTTTCCTTCCCCTCACTTAATTCTTTCTTTTTTATGTCTTTCTATAAAAACTTTAAAATAGCTTAACAAAAATCTATAGCATGTAAGAAGGAAATGAAACATTTTGTTTAAAACTGTATTTTAAAACACTGAATTTTCTTGCCATTACAAAGCTTATAGTCCTTGAGATATTAAGGAGGAGGCTGGGGAGGATAAAATATGAGCTTTGCAAAAACAAACATCATACAGCTTAAAACTATTGTTGCAGCCTGTGTTAGCAATGTTTCTTTCTTTTCTGTTTTCGATATACTAGAAAGTCAAACTGAAATGGTCCAGGGCATTCTTAGCCTCTGGCAGATGCTGGGACCACAGTAAGAATAAACAACAGAAAAAATAGATATATCCTTTACCCTCTTGTCAACATTTTTCTTCCTATAACACTGAAGAAAATACACATTCTTTTTCCCTCTTTTATTCATCTTCACTTGTCAGGCCAATTTGATGAACCACATATTATCATAAAAAAAAGGCAAAATTAACTTCAAAATTATACTCCACGGTGACCTTGTTCTGTATAAATTGATCATACGTGGAGAAAAAAATACCCAGCTACCCGGTTCTCATTTTAGCATACTAACTGTCTAAATAGAGTTATAGCTGTTATAGCTGCTTTCCTGCCTCTAGTCCCTGGTGGATTAATGCCTATTTGGCTGTGTTGCTATTTTTCATTCCCTAGTACAGCTTGGAAAAACAAGCACCATCTAAAACCATCACATCAGGTCACATTTGGAAGATTATCCCATGTACATCCTGTATCCCCCTCCCCAATTTACATGGGTTTTCTCAGCTCCCTGCACTTGGATAATTTTGTACTCCTCTTGATTATGCGATCACATGGAAACTGGCTTTAACGTTTTTCTGCAGCTCGTAGATGAAGCCAGAGAATACAGTTGTAGCTGGATACCTAAAACAGAAGCCCTCCTTGAAAACTGATATAACAACCCCATATTTTAATTGTGAAAGTCGAAGGAAAACATGCGGGATATGTATTTTCAAAGCGTGAACAAAAAAATATACTTCTGTCATGTGAGAATTTCTTAAAGAAAAAATAACAGTGCTTTAATTTTAGACTTTGAAGGTGTCAAAAGCAATTTAAGGTTAGTTATTATTGCTCATAATTCTGTGTCTATAAAAGCTTGAAACAAATATTTTTGAGCATATACTTTTTCAGGGGACAAAAGGATGAGGAAGACATGAGCTTGAGAAGCTGATGACATAGTAGAAACATAATGGAAAAATGTGAACCACTAGAAGAGTCCTAATTCATGCTGGAATACAATGAAGCCAATAAATGCTGTATGAGAAAAAAATTATAGGAGTTTGAAAGGGGGATGGACTTTGAGGGAGAAGGGTGACAAGGAAATCTTCCTGGAAGGAATAGCACTGGACATGGAACTTGAAAAATGAATTTTGATACATAGAAGAGGGGGCCTTTCTTCCCTCTTCTCTTTATTGTCAATAAGAAAACGATGACTTTTTACCATTCATCTTGAATGACAACCATGATGAAATAAAGAGAATGTCCTCTAGAATATCTCTCTTTGCTTAACATCTGTTCATTAATTAGATGATATTACTGGTTAAGACTCTCCGGAGTCAGATTCTGCTTTTTTCACTTATTAGCTGGGTAGCCCTGGGCATGTTAGTTATGTTTTGTGTCTCAGTTCCTTGAACTGTAAAGTGAGTATAATTTGTTTCTACTTCATAGGTTTGTTATGAGTATTATGTGAGATAAAACATGTAAGAAGCTTAGGGGGAGCCTGGGATATAGTCATCTGTACATGTTAGTTGTTCTGAACTCTGGCAGAAGTAGCAGCATGAACAAAAATTACAAAAGTGGGAAATTCAAATTTGCTTAAACACATAGGCTAGTTTGAATGTAGGACAGGAAAACCATAAGGGAACTTTAAGGATCATCAGCCTAGAAATGTAGGTGAGTCATATTGTAAAAGACTGTGCATGTCAGAATGGAGAGTTTGTTTTCAAGGAGTTTGGAAGTGGCAAACCAAAATATAAGTTGTATGAAAGGAAATGGGAAAGCCATGTGATTACTATAGGAGCATAGTTTAAAAATCAGAAANTTTTTAATAAGATTTTATTAAATGATCAAATATTAAATACAAAGTTTGCCATATTTTAAAATAACTTTGACTTGTTCATAATTGACTCAGATATAATTAATTCATACATTACTTAAAATTTTATCTTGCCATTTCATTTTAGATGGTTTTGAATATTTTATGAGAAACATTTTTTCAAAACAAAATATAACTATAATTATTCGTGGTTTGAATTTACATTCATTTCCATTTTTTGAAAATACCGTACTTTGCTGTGTATAATGTGCACTATTCTGCCCAAATCTGTGAGGGGAAAAATAAGGATGCACATTACACATGAGTAGCACTAATTCCATATCTATATAAACGTTTTTAATTTTTTTATTTATGCTTATGAGTTACAAGTGTAACTCTAGAATTCAATAATGATACTCATATGTAAAATAATACCCTGGACACAATCATTGGTTTTGTTGAACTTACAACGAATTGGCAATGATGAAGAGTTCTTGGCCTTCTATGATGCGTAAATATCGTAAATTTGTTACCAATACGTAAAATTTCTTGTACCATAATATGTTAAAAAATAAATGCTAAAGTTTATTTATAATGCAAAAAAACAAGTACCTAAATGTAAACAAATAAAAATTATAATTAAAAAATTAAAAAGAAAGATTTTTTCCCTGAAAGTTTGGGCCAAAACCATGGGTGTGCATTATACATGGCAAAATATGGTATATTTGAAGTTGTCCACTTTGAATATAATTACATTTTACTTTTTATTCTTTTTGAAAAGAGTAGAAATTAAAATAGAAACAAATAAGAAAAGGGAGCTCAGAAAAAAAATATATAAAGTTATAAAGAAAAAAATTTGAAAAATTTCAAAGAAAAGTTGTTTAACTTTTAAAATATGAAATCAAGTGAGTTTTCTGTCAAGCACGACCTACACATAATTCATGAACACAATATTACAATTCTGCCACTTGAACAGATCATGTGATGTTCCTGCAATTTCATATTGTTTTCTAAATGAATATCTAACTGTCCATTCAAAAAAAAAAATGACTGCACCCAAAAAGCACATGTATGTTGATTAGAAAAGGTAAAATAGGCTAATAGAAAGCTAATCAATAATTTTCAACACAGACAAGTGATCACTGATATGAAATATTTTGTAATATTAAGTGTTATCATTGTGTACCCAACATTTAGATGAGCATGTTTTGTATGACATCATCTGGATATTACAGAAGACAATGGCCATTTTCCATATTTAGGAAATAATTATCTTTAAATCTGATAGAGTGACTGAACATGGGAATACATTTTTAAAATAACAAAATAATTGACAACTAAGATGGTAACTTCAAAATGAGATTAATAGAATCAAAAGAAACAAAGAGTATTATGTTTAAGTAAAATTTTTTTAAAAATGATTAAAGACATATAAAAAGTACAGTTTTGATTTAAGTGAAAAACTAACAAATATTTTATCAATTGTAGACCCTAATTTAAAATAATGTAAGCAAGTCTATGATAATGTTGCTAACATGGATGACGAAGAAACAGTGTATGAGTCAGAATTTTAGCAAAATAATCTGTAAGAATTTCTTTGCCAGCGGTGTGATATGTTACTGGGAAAAATTGTCTCAATGCACTAAGATTCATGACATTATTTGGAACAATTAGATATTATGTATGACATTTTCTGCATATGTCCAAGACAGCATATTTTAATTAAAACCATATCAGACATATTTGACCCAACAACCTCTCTCAAACAGGTGATGGAAATTTAACATGCTGTTAAAGCAATCAGGTTTCATTCAGCCAAGATACAGTATACCAGAAGAGTTAAGGGAAATGAAATATCCTCAAATAAAGAGTGAAGTATGGTCTAGCAAAAATAGAAATTAATTCTTAATTTGAGTACGTTTATATCTTTTTGATAAGAACATTGGTCTGCTATTAATAACATTAACAAATCCTTTAAAAACTAAACAAATTAAGTTTAGCTGTTACACTTTTTTAAAGGATTAAAGTTTTTGGTTTTTTTTACTAAAAGAAGCTGCATGTGAAATTTGCAAAATGGTGACAGTCTAATTAAATACAGCAACACAAAAATAAAAATGTTTGACTAAAGAAGAAGATTCACATACAAATATTGTGAACTACTTAATATAGTCTACTTTCTAGTCACTATAGGCCAAGATATATAGCCTTGATTAAATAGATTTTAAAAAATTATATGTTTCTCTATTTGTTTAAGTATTTAAATTTCTGTTTTCATAAATATTTCAGCATATGAAAAAAGAAACCCTGTATGGATCTACATATTACTATAAGAGATTATGGATACTGTGATTATAATGATTTATGATGTTAAAATATGTTCAACTATTTTATGATAATGGTAATTTATCATATGCAACCCCATTATGATATTTGAGCATGATATATAATGATATATAAAAATGTATGTTTTTTTCCAATCTAGATATTGCTTTAAGAAATTTATTGACAATTCCATTTGCTACTACCTTGGCAAAGATAAATATCTTCAACTTCATAAAATACTCTATATGAACTACAAAGATTCAAGAGAAGTTGCTCAGTTTGGAATACAAATTATGTGAAAATATTCATTATAACAACATGACTAGTGATTTTATTGAAATGATTAAAATAAATTTTATAAACAAGTAATTTGTAAATATGTGTTTCACTCAAATATCTTCAGCAAATATCTTCTATCAGAGAATGACAGACTTGGACAATATTAATTAGATTAAGCCATCCTTATCTTGATATTTTGCCATCATTCAGTAATATAAAAACTTTCAAAAGTTTATATTTATGAAGGTATATTTGTGTGGGTAGGTCTTTTGGGTTGCTGGACACAATTCTACCTTAAGGCAAGGTTCCCCATACCAACAAACAATTCTTGGGACACCATCAGGGTATCTGAGAATTGAACTCAATCCTGACACTGTCTACCCAGAGATAGCATCAGATTCCATAGGGCAAATGTTCAGGCCAGTAAGACTTCCCTCTCCACAAACACTTCAGACACCAGACAGCTAGGCACAAGCCCAAGTTACCTGTGCTTTTGAATGACTCACCACACATTGGAGGTTCCAACGATCCCCAATAACTCAGAATGCCAATAGCAAGCCCAGGTCGTTACCTGTACTTCTGACCTCTGGCTATGAATCAGAGGTTCCCACAACCCCCTCCCTGAGTTTGATTTGCCAGAATGGCTCACAGAACTCAGAGAAACACATCACTTAGTAGATCATTGGTTTATTGTAAAAGGATATAACTCAGGAATGCCAAATAGAAGAGATGCAACGGGCAAGGTATACGGGAAGGGGTGCAGAGCTCCCACGCCCTCTCCAAGCACACCACTCTTTCACATCTCCATGTGTTCACCAACCAAGAAGCTCTCCAAACCCCATGCTCTTTGCTTTTATGGAAGCTCCCTCACATAGTCATGATTGATTAAATAATTGACCATTGGTGATTGATTGGACTTCCAGCCCCTTTCTTCTCCCTAAGGTATGTGTGTGGCAGCGGGGAGGACACTACACTACAGGGCTGAAAGTTCCAACCCTCTAATCCAATGGGTCTCAACNTAGACCAACACTCTGCTGTTTGGACAAATTACACATTACAGTGGCATTTAAATGAAAACAAACAGCAAAAAGAAAACCCAAACCTCCAAGTAAATTTTGGGTATTCATAGTGAAAATAACAAAAACCTTTAGACAAAATTTTCACATTTTAACAATGGGAAGGATATTTTTCAACAGAATATGTAAATATTGTAGCTGATTCAACTAAAAAGTGGTGAAAAATGAAAATGTCATTTTAACATAAAACAAATGACTTGATAGATGTGTTTGAGCATCTTTTATCTTTTTCTGTGAGAATAATTACTGAAAAGCAGGAGTATGTCTGTTTGAATTTCTGTGTAGCATACCAAATGCATTTTGATTAAGAAAGTTTAATATACATTTAAAAATTGTGAAAATTGCTTCACCATTAAAAATAAAACCACTTTATTTTACATTTATTTCCTACATAGTTTTTTGGCCATGACAAGAAAATGAGAATCAGTACAGCAATAAAGTTGGGAAAGCAACTTTTCCTATCAAAACCTTTTATATGCTGCTATTTGAAATTTAAGTTTAAAGTAGTGTAAAGAATTTGGCCATTACAAGAATAAGTAAATAGGGAAAATATGGCATAGAGGGTTCTTTTATCAATATTTATTTTAAAAGTTCAACTAATGACTGAATCCAAAGGACTTTTTATCTGTGGAAAAGCATGATTGCAAATATAGTCATTTATATAACCACAGAGGATGAAAGATATGCAAGGGAAATTAAATTTTCAATGAAGCAATTGCCAACCATTTTGCCATTTAATATAGAATGAACTAGCAGATGCACAAAATATTGTTTCTTTCATTTTTGACCTTCAGGAGGCATACTATTTGTTGATAAGACACTACATAGGATACTGAACAACACTGATAATAATCACTATAAATCAAACTTTATGAATATGCAATGTGGTCAGTCCTACTGGTTTTGCTGACCACATCATTAACATTTTTATCTATCCTTTCAACAATTCACAATATACTACATTTTTAAACAGATAATAAAAAAAGTATTGGAAAGACATAGTAATCTAAGACATAAAATAGATATATTTAGAAAGCGAATAACATTAAAATTCTAGTTTCATTAGAATGTTTTGTTTTCTTGCCTCCCGATCTTAGAAACCTGAGTATTATTCCAAGTTGAAGAAAATCACAATTGTTCTTTAGCAAAACATCCTTAATCATTAACTGTGTACAACACTTTACTGGCAGAGCACTTTAAAAATTGTTTAACAAACATATCTAGATATAATTTCCTATGTGCTAGTGCTTTGATATTTTATATTTTAACTCACTTGATATTGACAACAATCCTATAAGAAAATTTGTAGATGAATAAAATCAGACACAAAGAGTTTAGACAACTTGTCCACAGTAACACAGCTAGTAGGTGGCAATCTTAGAAATTGACCAAGGTAATCAAGTTCCAAACTAAGTTCTTTATCATTATGCTTTGTTGCCTTACAATGCTCAGAGTACATTTATAATCCATTCATGATCTTAAGGTTTTGAACTAAATTTAATCTTATTTTGAAAGGTAACTCACTTGTATAAAATATATGACCAGTTTTAAATTAAGAAATTTATTAAATTTAAAAATACATTTGACAGTGAATATTAGATCA
>NW_017731886.1:1181099-1187944 GCF_001890085.2 Hipposideros armiger | reverse complement strand
CCATCTATTCATTTTATCTTTGATTTTTAAGTGCACCTGTGTCCTTACACTGATTCAGAGGGTTGTTTTTTTCTGAATCCATACAGCCCAATCCTGTTACTATAATGCTACATTTGCCTTAGGTTTGCAGGCCAGATGTTATTGGAGCACTACAAGGACAGAGTGAAGAAGGAAGAACCCTGTATATTCAAGAGAATTAAATGGTTCATGCTCCTGGGGGCTTAAAGTTGGGAGAACCTGTGTGGTGACCCTGGGAGCAGGCAGGCACCAGAGCAGGCAGAACTGTATGGACATATCCTTCTATCCAAAGTTCATCCAATGAAATCATTCTTCCAAAACTATTGCTATGATTACACTTGGATAAAACACATGTAGTTGTGATTTCCTTATTCCTTTTATTTCTGTCATGTTTATTATTCATCTACATTACAGATGGTATTGTGTCTTTTTAAATCTTATGTAAAAAGTTTTGAACTCTTTTGAAAATGAGATACATTAAATCTGAATATAGTAATTAACTGTAAATAAATGAGCTCTTCTGCTATATTCTAATTCTTTCCCAGTATAATGAGTGATTTGCAGACAAATGCAAAAACAATCTATTCTTCTCCTTAAAACAATGACAAAAGGTTAACAATTAGCATTTACCACCAAAATGCAGTGTGAATGAATACCTTTAATTTGGAAGAGGGAAACAATATATTATATAGCACAGAGACAAAATAAATGCATTTTTCTGCATAACTATTTGTTTTCAAAATCTTACAGGTGATCTTCCAACTATAAAATAAAACATTTTTAATGTAGGTGTTATGAATAAATAAATTCCACATTGTTTATTTTAGAATGAAATAACTAGCTGAGGCCAGAAATGGAACAATTTTCTTATAATAAATTTATATTTTCTAATTTAAGAATTATTCAGTTTCATACTTCTCTGTTCCCCCTGCTATTCATTCGCCTGTTGGGAGTTTACTTATTTATGCCACTATAAAAGAGTAAGTGGTGAAAACAAACACCTAAGGCTAAATGCCATTTTTTGGTTTCCATTCTCAAGGAAAGTATTGATTAAAGAGACTTGGAAATGAATAATGATAAATAAAAGAACTAATTTCCACTTGGAAGGGTCCAGAGGTCACCTAACACAAATTTTCCTCTCTGATAAATAAGAAAACTGAAACCCAGAGAGGTTAAATGATTTACCCAAGGCTCTCTTACTAGTTATGGAAGTTGATTGATTGCTGATTTCCTGGTTTCCAGCTCTTCCCAAAACACCCTGCCCATAATTTTATTTTGCCATGTTATTCTTTTTCCACATAATAAAGTGGCTGCATATTGCTGTTCTAAATGCAATAATGTTAGAAGTAAAATTCATCCAGAGCCCTTGTTTATAATGCATCAATTTCAAAAGAATCAATTAATGTTGCAAAGTAATGAGATTCTGTAAAAATAAAAAGAAACCAGCAGAGCAATAGACCAACATGCAAAAGAAAAGGGCCTTACCCTTGCTGTCATTTAATCTTTATGTACCCTCCAAATGGATAACCTTGGTGTTAAAAGTAAAGGAATCAATTTTGTTATATTTTTATGCCCAATAGCGACAGTAAATTTGTGAAGTGCTTACCAGAAACAGAGGGCTTGGCTGGTTGTCTAACAACAAATAAACATTGGTATAAGCTGTTCTTTAGAGAGACCTCATTTCATTGTTCACCTATTAAATCTATCCATTAATGGAAAGAAAGCAATACAAGGCATGGCAGGGTGGGGGGGTTACAGGAGAAACAACTTTCAAAAGTTCTCAGATTACTTTCCCACAACTTGTGAGGACAGACTCATACCCCTCCCCGCCATTAATCAAATAGACCTCTGAAGAAGTAGATTAAATGAAATGAAGGGAAAGTCCTGCAGAATCACTGATTTATAAAGCTGTCTTTGCATGTAGCACTACCTAAGGAAACTTCTTCAGCTATGACTCCTCTTACTTCCACTAGAAATGTTTGCCAAAATAAAGGGAACTTGACTTTGACTTGTTTGATAAAGTTCATTAACAATGTCTATCAAAATCACTCATATCATAGAGGCTATTTTCAACAAAAGCTCGGTTTGGTTAGGTATACCACCTAGCCTGCCTGTCTCCCTCTCCCTCCCACCCTCCCTCCCTCTCTCTCTCTCTCTCAAATCTCTGGTCCTAGGCAAGAGTCTGGCTCTTGTTCCTGCAGAAAGCAAATAAGAAGTGTCTGTCTCATCCTTTTCATCACTCATGAGTGGCTTTGGTATAATCCTTGACTCTAACTTCTATTTTTTTTCTGAATTTATTGTTTTTATTTTTTTAATTAAAGTTTATTGGGGTGACAGTGGTTAGTAAAGTTACATAGGTTTCAGGTGTACAATTCTGTAATACATCGTCTATATATCACATTGTGTGTTCACCACCCAGATTCAGTTCTCCTTCCATCACCATTTATTTGACCTCCTTACCCTCATCTACCACCCCACTCCCCCCTTACCCTCTGGCAACCACTAAATTGTTGTCTGTGTCTATAAGGTTTTGTTTCTTTGTCTGGCTTCTTTGTTGCTTTCAGTTTTATATCCCACATATGAGTGAACTCATATTGTTCTCTGCTTTATCTATCTGACTTATTTCGCTTAGCATTTTAATCTCAAGATCCATCCATGTTGTTGCAAATGGCATTAGATGAAATAATGCCATTTGTGACTCTAACTTCTTGCTTGGCTTTTGAATTGATGTCATGGCCACTGACTTCTATATACTTGCTGGTACCTGACAACTGCACCTTGATTTAAAGTGATCGCTGATATCTGTGCCCTCCTTGGATTTGCAGTTTCCTTACCTGATTCCTATCTAATATTTTGGTTTGCTTCATCTGTCCTGGTTTTGTATTGTGCTTCTGTTTCTGAGATCTATTTCCACTCAGAGCCCCTCCATGTGCAAAGCTTCTCCTGATACTTTGTGTTATAGAATTTAACATAATTAAATTTTAAACATTTGGCTACAGTTTATTTTAGATAAGATGCTTAAAATTTATATTTCCAAATAATGTTTTCAAGATTTCTTGGGTTACTATTTTAAATGTAATGAATTCTTCATGAGTCAACCCAAACTAAACAGTGTTTCAATGATCATGTGAATAGTTTGATTAATTTAGAGCCANCAATTTCTATTTTTCTGGAAGTATATTATGAATTGTGCAATCAGGTATCAGAAATGTAATATTTATGTCTTAAAAAATTATTTCTGGGAACAGTAGAGCTATAATAATGATAGAGTTTTCAGTCACTTGCAACCTGCTCCTCTAAGTGTCTGGCCACCTGGCTCTACTATCTCTACCTATACTTGAGTCAAAGTTTTCATAGTTTCAACTCTTACTATTACAGCTAGACATTCCACTGCCCGAGCTGGACACCTATCCAAATCTCTAGCTTAAATTTCTTCATTTTATTGGTTCATTTATTCAAACTTTTTTATGAAGTACTGACTTTGATGGGTAGGTACTATGAATGGCACTGGGGGTTGATTTTCTCTCCATCCTTATTTCTACTGTGGTCATTCATTACCTCATAATTTTTTTTTCAACTAAACCTCAGCAGTAGCAGCTGTTCTGCCTGATTTTGACAATGCCCTTTTCAATATTGTCTCTTTATTATTCCTAGAATGATATTTTAACACACAGATGTGATTATGTCAAGACCCTGACATAACTCAAACTCTTTATCATGACAGAGAAAACTTATCATGGTAGGTTCTCTGCTTACCTTTGCAGTCTCATCTCTTTGTACTCCTCAATCACATCCAAGCTTTATCTCCTGCATGAATTGCTTCTCAAGAACATGAATTTGTATTGCTCAACATTGAAGTTCAGCTCACCCTGCCTCCTCGCTTTCCTATATTCTATCCACCACCCATTGTTTTTTAGGACTCATGTCAGGTGACACCTCCTCCTGGATGCTTTTCTAGCCAATCATCCCTAACAAACCCGGTTTAGAAACTCCTTCAAGGGGTTTCCATAAACACCCGTGCACACATTTATCCTCAAGTTTTTCACACAGCATAATTGCTATTGATTTATTCTCCTCCCACACGTTAAGCTTTGTGGTGGCAGGGGCTGGATCTTATGTGTGCTTACCATATATAAGTCTTTTGAAATATTTGATGAAAGAACACACAGAACATCTCATTTAGATAAGTATCAAACATCTGAAAAAGTTGACAGGATGAAAATTATATCTGACAGAAAAAAAAAGAGAAAATAACAAAGATGTTAAATATTCTCACCACAAAAAAGAAATGATAATTATGTGACATGATAGACATATCAGCTAAAGCTAAGGTGGTAATCATATAACAATACATAAATGTATCAAATCAACACATTGTACACCTTAAAATTATATCTCAATTTAAAAAAATAAAGAAAAGAAATCTGGCTTGCTGGGCATAGCACAAATGTAAAAAGCAAGTTCCAGATGGGAAAGAAATAATTACAGGAAACTTGAGCAAGAGACATGTTGTTTTCTTATAGTAAATGACAGCACAGTGGCTAATGTGGGCAAAGTCAGCATTTGGAATTGGGAGAATGAAAAATGGTTGCAGAGTTAGGAAAGTCTCCAAAACAAAGTTCTGACTGGGAATCATGAGTAATTACACTTAATAAGAGAAGTACATCTAAGGAAACAGATGAGGCTGCACAGTAAGCTCTATGAAAAAGTCATACATAAAGAGTCAAGTTCAAAAGACAAGAGAAAAAAAGAATATTATGGTATCTATAATTTACTGGAAAATTCTTCAGCATAAACTGTATGTGTGTGTGTGTGTGTGTGTGTGTGTGTGTGTGTGTGTGTGTGTGTGTTTCCAGAGCCTCAATCCATATCCATGGGCCAGTTAATAAACATAATTGGAAATACATACTCCAAAAGTATGTATTACACCAGAGGTAACTTTAACAAGTGCTTTGACTGACTTTGAGAATTTTTATTAATTCAAAAATATATGTTAGAAACTGGGTTTTATTGATAAAAATTACTTTTTCAAAATTTGTTGACTAGAAAAAAGTTATAGTTGGAACTTTCCTTTTCTTGAATAATGTATAAAAATATGGTAAGCATATATACATACATATTTATATTGCCATTAAGAACTTTAATACACACACAGATACACACAAACATACATACATACACACTTTATTCATTAGTTTTTGCCTACTGTCCTTTTTTTCTGTGCCAGTATCCCATTCAAAATACCATATTACATTCAGTTGTCATGTCTCCTTAGCATTTCTGTGCTATGACAGTTTCTCACATTTTTGTTTTTGATTACCTCTACAGCTTTGAGGAGTACTGGCCAAATATTTTGTAGGTGTCCTTCAATTGTGTTTTGTCTGGTGTTTTTCTCATGGTTAGAAGGAGGTTATGGGTTTCCGAGTGAAATACCACAGAGGTAAAGTGCCGTCCTCAACACATCATATCATGGACATATGCCATCAACGCTTATCACTAATAACCAATAATGGTAACCTTGATTACATGGCTAGAGTCATGTTTTCTACGTTTCTCTGCTATAATGTTACTTCCCACCCCCTATTTCTATACTGTACTCTTTGAAAACAAGTTACTAAATACTTAAGAAGTTCAGAGTTATGCTCCACCACCTTCGGAAGGGGCATATTTCTATGCAAATTATTTGGAATTATTCTGTATGGGAAATCTGTCTCTACTTTCTCATTTATTTAATACAATTAGAAATTTATATCAGTATGGACTCATGCATATTTATTAAATACTTTGAGTTATAACCCCTTACTACATTATTTATTTTGTTTTGCTCAAATTGTTCCAACTTTGGCCACTGGCAGTTCTTTCAGTTGGCTCCTGCATCTCTACATAATATACCTATGTTTGGGTTTTCAAGCACTTTCTTACTTACTAGCTCTAAAAGGTGCTCCAGGCTCATGGTGTATATTTCCTGCCCCAGTCCCAGTACCAGCNCAGGCCCTTATGATACAGGCAACACAAAAACATGGGAATAGGGGTGAATACTAAGAAATATTTCACAAATGGCAAAAATAGGTTTCGAGACATGCCCTTTGGAAAGCCTACTCTTCTGGGGGAAAAGAGAATGATAAATTTATCTGAGAAAAATGTAATAGTACATTTGTTTCAGCTACCATGAAAGAAAGGTACATGGACCATGTAGTATTGTAGATTTGTCTAGGAAGAGAGGATAGGAAGGTTTCTCAGAGAAAATGACAAGTTAGCTGAGATGTGAAGGTTTCATATGTGTTAACTTGGGGGAGAATACAGGTGAAAACATCCCAGGTGGAGAAGTTCTCACAAGATAACATGGACATTCAAGGTAACATTAGAAAGCCACTGTGGCTGCATCAGAGGACCAAGGGAGAGAAAAAAATGAGTGGAAGACACTAAGGTTGATAGGTTATAAAATAATATGTGGAATAAAACACCATTTATATAAAGGATAATAGCATACCTGTATCTATATTGATTTATATACATAGAGATATACTTTGAAGTTTGTTCACCAAAATTTTTTAGACAGTTGTAACACCTCCTGAGTCAGATGATCATTTAATAATGAAAATAGATGTTTTTATAACAATACTATTGAAGCACAAATGAAATTATTGGCCTGAACTGATATTCCTAGAAAACTCTTCAGTCAAAAAAAGATGACCTGGGGCCGGCCGAGTGGCGCGATGGTTAAGAACTGGCTTGGGATGCCAGAGGGCCCCGTTCGGATCCCACATATGAGGGCCAGTGACACTGCCCTCCACAGCTAAGATGCTGAACAACAGCTCAACCTGGAG
>NW_017731886.1:1160445-1180889 GCF_001890085.2 Hipposideros armiger | reverse complement strand
CAACTAGACTGAAGAACAAAATGACAGCAACTTGTCTGTTCCCCTTCCCCTAATTCCCCAGCACTGTTCCCATCCCCCAATTCCCCAATTAAAAAAAAATCTTAAAAAAAAAGATTACCTAATATAAGCAGTACCACAAATATGAGAAAAAGTTTGTGAATTTATTTTGAAAGAATATTTAGAAAGCCATATATTTCCAAACAAGATTGAACTCTTAAGTTCCTCTATTTCTTGGCCCACATGCTGTTTAAATATAGGTTCATTATCCAGGGGCATAAATTACATAATTATATACTGTTAACATATAGTATATACACCTAAAATTCAAATATGAAACTATGGTCAGAGTAAATTCCTGAATTACTAGACACTTATATCTGGAAAGCCATTACTGTGTAATTAGTCTATGCTACAAAATTACAATAAAATTATGTCATGGTAAGCATCTCAAATGGAGCAAAAATTATCTGTGCAACATTAACCAAAAACTATTCCAAGGGTTGCATAGTACACCAGTAGCATAGGATGTTGGCGGTTTTTTCTTAAAAGGAATCTATGGTCAAATCATGAAGCTTTAATTTTTCTGTACCACTCTTTTCTTAAGATACTAACACAGTAATGAGCATTTTAAATTTGTAAGAGGGAGAGTTAATACGCAGCATTTCCAAAAGTTGTTTAACAATAGAGTCCATTTTTAAATAATCATCTTGCATTGCTGATATTCCATAGGATACACTGAAAACATCACTGGAGAAATATAGTTAAAAATTACTCATGGAATAGCCATGGAATCCCTATAGTATATATACATGCATGTGAACTTTAATAAATCTATTCATAAACTTATAATTTGACACAAATAAGAAACAACTTTAACCCAATTAATATGACTTAATCATTCCACTCGTTCATTCATTCATTCAGCCAATCATTCAGCAACTATTTTTTGAGAGTCCACCATATGCCGAGCCCTATTTCTGCATTCCAGAGTCTTGATCTTGTGAAACTTACACTCAAATAGGAAAATCAAACTTTAAGTCAATGCGAGGGCTCATGGGATAAGGTTTGACATTTTCTCTAAAAATATATACTTTTATAGCATTATAAAGCTGGTAAAATTTACTGTAGAAAATATGTCCACTACAGAGAAATAGAAACAAGGAAAGTCGTCCATAATTCTACCATCCAAAGATGGCCATTTAAAACATATTAGTTTATTATTTCATCCATGTGCACATGTGCTTGTGTGTAAAATACTTGCACTCTTCTATGCGCGTTTTTATACTGCGTTTTTCAGTCGAGAGCAGTCAAAGTGTTGATGTTCAAATTCTATTCTGTCACATTTTCATGATGTAAGCTCAAGCAATTTAGCTAAAATTTTTCTGTCTTGGTGTTATTCACTGTAAAACAGGAATAATAGTACCATATTTTGTTGGTATGAGAATTAGAAAATTATATACATAAAAAATGTTTGGAACAGTGTTTTACACGTGATAAGAGTTCAATATATGCTAGCTACTAATTAAGTATTAAAACCTATTTCTTTTACCACAATATTAAACTTTTTTGTGAATGTTTAAGTGACCACACAATATTACATTATATTGGTATTATATTAGTGGAAAATTAGATTGCTTTGATGGTTTCATTATATGAAGAGCACCGGAATAAAAACATTTCTGAACAAAGAACTTATTTTCTTTTTAATTATTCTTAAAGATACACTATCAGAACAGGAGCTGTGATTCAAAGTTTTTAAAGATTTTTTAGGAAAGCAAAATTGTGTTCCACTCAGGTTGTACCAACTTCTATCTCCCCAAAAGTACGTGAGCAGATTCTTCTCATAGTGCTGTAAGTATAATCTTCAAACATTTGCTAGATTAAAAATAAAAATGTTGCTTTAGCAACCTTTTTACCACAAGTGATACTGAACATTTGCCTATCACTAGTCACTTGGGTTTCCTTGTTAAACAGCTACTAGCTGTCAGACATTGGTAAAAGCACCAGCAGACCAAATCCCTGGCGTCCTGGGCTCTTCACTTTTTCCTTTATTGATTTCTATGAACTCTGCATATTCTATTTTCACATCTACCACAATGTTGACTCACAACGTTTAATAAGTAGTTGCTGAATGATTGATCACATAAAACCATTTTTACGTTTGCTATAAATCTATAAAGATGCGTTTTCCTTTCCAATTTTTAAAAATTATTCTTTGATCACTGTTTAAACTCCCATGTTTAAAATTCATTAGCGTATAATATTTAGTTGATTCTTATCTAAATTTAAAGTAATTATAGAATGTTTGAAATTTAGGGAGAAAAGGATAAAAAGACTATTAAAATCACCCATACATATGTAATCCAGTAGTAACTGAAATTAGAAAATTTATGTATATATACACATATACTTATTTATATAAACTTGTGTGTATGTGTATACATATCAATATTTTAAAAAATATAGTATAATTCAATGGTTTGTGTAAATTAAAATATTAAATAAGAATGCTATTAAAAGTAACAAACTACTAAAAAAGCAGTTGTTCTTATTAATTTATTCCCCAAATTCTGGGTTTTGTCACAAAGATGGTTATATTTTTTTCAGTTTTCATCCGGATACTTAAAATCTTGCCTCCTGAATTAATATTTGCCTTAGATAGAAAGTAAATGTATTTTTTGCTTATGGGCTTTAATACCAATCACTGATGAGCATGTTAATATGGGAAAAATCTACTGAGTTGTCAGAGAGATTCCATAACATTGGTTATTGGTTTGTATGTGTATAAAGAATTGTAATATAGTAGCTTTCTCCCTTTAATTCTATCCTGCTTTTGAGAAGCTGACTTTTTACTTCTTGAATTGAAAAACTGGATGTTTTTAATAACTAGAAAAATTATTAAACTTTACCGTAACTATTTTGTACACATTTATGACATTCAAAAAAACTGTAAAAAATATATAAAATGATCAGCTACATTAATATTCTCATCAGCAAGTAAAATAGGAATATTCTTTGAAATGACAAAATGATTTTGCTGAAGACAAGGTTTCCTTCCTGAAGGGTTATTTTAATTGTTTTTCTGCTGCCCTGACATGCATATTTGACAAACATCTCCACTGGGGGGGGGAAAAAGGTACACACACACACACACACACACACCAGGGGTGCCAGAAAAATGTATGCACATTTTAAGAGATGTTATCTATGCTCAAGCAGTAGTTCACCATAATTAGAAGTATCTGGACGCTAATGGTGACCACTTTGAACACTGCTTGTAATTGCAGAAGTCAAACATGACTTATATTCATCTTTGGTTATCAGTATATGTTGAGTATTACAATTAATACAGTTTTTCATTTCTTAAAATGTTTGTACATTTGTTTTTTGGCACCGTGTGTGTGTGTGTGTGTGTGTGTGTGTGTGTGTGTGTATCCCTTTCAATTAAAATTCAAATTCAAGTAGACTTTACCTCAACAAAAATCAGGTTTTCCACACACTCACATTCCTTATTTGGCTCACTCATTTTCAAAAGAAGACAACAGTAAAAGGATTTTTTAAAAAATGAGAGAATGAAATTGGGTATAATATGTGCAAGTAGCTTTTAATCGGGTTAAATTTTATGAGCAGTGTAATTATGTTTCTGTAAGTAGTCATGCATATACATTTATTATAAATGTATTAAAATGACAAAACATTTAAAATTATCCAAGATTCAATATACTAGTAACCAACATACTTAATAATTTGTAAGGAATTTTACTATCATCATCATTGTTATTATTCTATTGGGCACATGATCTTTTTATTTCAACATGAAATGATTAATCTGTGCCTATTTTCACAAACCCTTTTCTTAGAAGATGATAGATCTATTATCATAAACAGAAAAATAAACTGATGTTTGCGATATAACCAACTTTGTTCTCTATGCTGAATGTTTCAGTCAGCACTATTTGAAAATTATGTTGATTTTTTAAGAAGTATTGTAAGGAACTGTACGGAGTTTCTATATGTCTAGGAAATTTGTAAGAAATATAGAAAACGTAATTTCATCTTTTTATTGTCTTTTTGTACCCACCAGTAAAATTTCATCAAAACCCATCCAAATTTCAGAAAGTAGATTTTATATTCGTTTTCCAGATCATACATATTTTTCTTTTCTCAAAACTTCTCAAAACGAAGCTGAAATTTGCTAAATGGATTCTGACATGTCCTCTTTTACGGACATATAAATTGACAAACTGTTAGAATTAATTTATTCTTCAGCAAAATCTTTCTAACAGTGGAAGGAAAAAACATGCACTTGAGAAATGTAGTGAACTTGACACCAGCTCTGAATGAAAACTATAACGAAATGTATTGGAAAAGAAAATACAATGTATAATAAAATCTTACCATAATTCCCATAAAGGATAAAAAAGTCTATCCCTGAATATGTAGATGACTCTTAATTCATAGGTAGATAGATCTCTAAATACAAAATAAATACCCAGAAAGACAAATACCATATGATCTCACTTATATGTGGAACCTAAAGAACAGAATAAATGAGCAAACTAATCAGAAACAGTCTCAGAGATATAGAGGAAAAAACAAGGGTTGCTAGATGGGAGGCGGGTGGGGATGAGGGAGAAAGCAAAGGGATTAGAAAGCACAATCGATAACCACAAGATTGCCACGAAAGACAGTTTGGGGAATATAATCAATGATGTTGTAAAGATTTTGTAGGGTGTCAGATGGACACTTGTCTTATCAGAGAGACCACTTCATGGACGGTGTAGGTGCCTGACCAGTGCAGTGTACACCTGAAGCTGAAGATGAATAATACTGAACGTCAACTACAATTTCATATCTATGGTCACACCATGTGGAGTACAGCATAGGGAATTGTCAATGGAATTGTAACAGCTCCATACGATGTCAGAGGGATAGTAGATTGGGGGAGCAGGATTATCAATTTGTGAGGGGCGTCAATGAGTAACTATTGCATTGCTTTGTACACTTGAAACTAATAAAATAAATGAATAAATAAATAATAAAAATGAAAAACCAATAATGAGCTATGAATAGAAAGAACAATAGTCCTTTTAAAATCCACTGCCAGGGTTTTTATTAATTATATTTAAAAGTTAAAAGATTTTTAGGTCAAAATGGCAGACTTTGAAAATAACCTTAATTCCCTTACCTCCCCAAGTCCATTTGGCAGGGGATGATCCCCCCCCTTGAGGACCACCTTTCTACAACTGCATTTAGAAGGTAACTCTAGCTTGACAGATACTTTTTGTATTTTTTTTCAGTTACAGTTGACATTCAATATTATTTTACATTAGTTTCAGGTGTACAGCATAATGGTTAGACAGTTACATTATTTATGCAATGATCCCCCCCATTAGTCTAGTGCCTGCCTGGCACTACATAGTTGTTGCAACATTATTGACTATAGTCTTTAAGCTGTACTTTACACCCCCAAGGCTATTTTGTAGCTACCAATCTAAATAATAAAATAACCAAACAAACTATTGTTTGAACAAACTGATGGTTGTGAGAGGCAGGGGGCTTGGGGAACTGGGTGACACATACTTTCCATTGATTCAGCCAGAGTCCATAGTCAGCTCTTCTATTCAAGACAGGTTAATTGTGGAAACTAACTGGTAAATTGCTAAGGACATACTAGGAACCCACACTCATCACTCTAGTTCTTAGTTACATGTAAACGAATAAGAATTTCAAATATTTGGAGCAAAGCTCTAATAACACAAAAGAAAAGGGAGTAAGATGAATTGAAAAGAAACGGAGATAATGCAAATAATAAAAGAGAATTTTAATATTCAAATCTGTATTCTCAAGAAGAAAATTTCCAAAAAGAGGAATAATTGTATAACTAAATGAGATAGTATTGGATATTCAAAATTTGAATCCTAGGCTGGCCGAGTGGCTCAGTTGATTAAGAGCTCCCTCAAGAGTCCAAGCTCTGAGCAACAGCGGTTCGATGCCGAGCCCGAGCTGAGCTGCTCCTGAGATGCCAACAGGTGACAGGATGGCTCAGCTAAAAATAAATAAGTAAAATTTGAATCCTGAAGGAAAAAATAATCCAATAAATCGGCACAAGTGAATAGTAAATTACTGATCTGGAAGTTAAAGCAAAAACACAAAGTACTGGACAAGTAAGTGCTAATAATTACATGTTTTACCTAAATTTTTTCTAATAATTTGTGAAACATATAAGTGATATTCTTTCCTAAATAAAAAGCTTAGGCACAGATAGCTTTCTAAACGTGCCAAAGTTCACCCAGTTAAGTAAATCTTAAAATGAGGATTTGAAATTTAATAATGTTAGCTTCTTAACTATTTCATTATTCTACCTTTTCTGAAAGAAATAATTAAAGGATTTATGAAAATCTAAAATCTATTTATTATAAGTTCCAGGAAGAATAGAAGAAATGAAATAATCAAATATAATAAAATTTGTGATTGTTACAGAAAACCACAAAATTTCTCATGGAATGAGCCCTTCAAGGACTAATTAGGACTTCTTTTTTTCCAAGACACACACCTAAATCTTCCTGTTGAAATTTCCTAACTCCAAGAAAATGAGAGAATTTTCAATCTTAAAGAGAACTGAAAATAGTTGCTTGTAGTACAAGTTAAAATAGTTGGAAACATCGGATACTGACACCACTTACATGAATTTAGCAGGGTTTACAAATCTAAAGATGACTGGGAGGCTAACAAGCTGAGCAGAAATTTTGAAAATCTCATAGGGCTGGGAGGCCAAAAATTACAGTCTGGAGCCCAGCAGGAAGGAAGGGACCATGGCAGGTGTTTGTCAATTTGTTTTCTTTTTTCAAGTAGTAGGGATCCTGAGGAATAAACCATAAGGATAAAGGTGAACCAGAAACAGTTCAGCTGTCACAAGCACTGAAGTTTAGCTTGCATCAGTTCAATACCAGATTGAATTAAAGGTGATCTATTTCTAGCCTAACTACCTGACAAAGAAAAAGTAAATTATCTCCAATGAATAACATCATCCTGAGCCTCAAATTAACTACACAAAGTTTCATCTACAATAGCCTTATTCAATACATGAAATAACCACTTATGAAAAAAGACAAGAATTACTCAAAAAGAGAAAAAAGATAATGAAAACAGATTCACAGGAAAGCTGGCTATTAAGATGATCAAACATACACTTTAACTATAATGAATATATTCAGGAATACAAATAAGATGTACATTTAGACAGATGGCTAAAAACTGTATTTTAAAACATCAAGTGGAAATGGAGATATATTTAAGAATTCAGTAGATGTGTTTAAGAGCAGATAAGGTATATCTGCAGAGTGAATTACTGATGTTGAAAATAATTCAAAAGAAAAAAATTCAGATTGGAGTAGTGAGGTAAACAGGACAGGACTGGAAAATATATAAAAGAATGTAAGAGACATACTAAAAAAATTCAACATATGTGAAATTGGCATTCCAGAATGAGAGAAAAGAGAGTACATGGCAATGAAATAGTGAAAGAGATAAGGGCAAAAAAATTTTCAAAACTGACCAAGAAAATCAAGCCATGGATTCAAGAAATACTAGGAGCAAGGAGACTCAGCAGCCTCTCTCTTTAAAAGATAAATATTTACTATCTAACCTCGTTGCTACAGCTACAGAAGGAAAGATTCACTCCTAGATTTTTATTTGGAACCTAGAAGATATTAGTCTATAAAAACAATGACATATATAAAATAAATTTATAAAGTGATAAGTCCATTTTCTTAGCTATAGTATAGGGATTTTAATATTACCTCTTCGACTGATTGTGAGGGTGAATTAAATGAGGCAATATCATCTGTCAACGCCTAGTGGCAATGCCACATAATAACATTCGAGAACATTTTTTCCCTCCTTTTCTCTCTTTTTCTTACCTTTTTGCTCAAACTGTTATTTCAGCTTGAAAATCTTGCTTCTACAGAAAACTCAATTCCAGGCTTTAATGGATAGGTTTACAAATTAACTTTAAAACCACAATCTGATTACAGAGAGGGAATTGGCAGGATCTGGTTTTAAAAACTGTGTAGATTTGTCCAGACGTCAGGGGCGGGGTTCCAGGACATTTTCCCTCATAACTCATATTGTATGTTTTATTTTATAATTGTTCAGGAAGAAACAGAAGAAATGTCTGTTATATTTTGTTTTGACCACAGTAGGGAGCACCATACTTAGAATAGACAACACAGATGTAGGTAAGAATGCCCAAGTTAGAAGCCACAGCAGTACAAAAACAGACCCTTTTCCTCTAATAGGCAGTTAGGATTACACATTTCGCAGAGTACTGAGGGAGAGGCAATCTACAATTTTTTAAAAAAAATGTACTGGAGATGAACTTTTAACAGATTCACATCCAGAAACTAAGATATTTCTTTAAACAGAAAAAAGGTAAGTTTGGCCTCCACTTCCAATCAGTTCTCCACCTCGAAGCTTGAGTCATCTTTTCAAAAGAATCATTTGATCATACATTTTCTTACTTTTGAGTTCTTTGATGGATACCCAGTATTCTTAGAATAAAGACAATCATCTTTAACATGCCCAAAAGATCGAGAATGATTTTTCCCCAATTCATCATCGTCACCCCATCCTCGATTCACACTATGTTCTCCTTGCTGACTCTACTTCAACCAAGTCAAGCTTCTGCATAAATGAATCCCCTACCCACCCTAGATAATTTGCTCCCATAATATTCCTCTCCCCTAATTATCTTCTTTCACACCTGAGTAGACTAGATCATTTCCTCAGGGAAGCCTCCCCCTAACTTCTTTTCTTAGGCCAAATCACCCTTTTTTAGGCTCCTTTGACTCTTTCCACATTTTTCACAGTGCCAACTTTACTTTTGTTTAAAAGATAACTTGAATATGTCTTACTTTTCCAAATTAAATGTTAGCTCCATAACAACCGGGACAGTAGCTATGTTTTTTCCTACACTTATGCTCCCTTCTACAGCGCTAATACCTACTCGATACACAATAAATACTAATAGGCTGTAGAAAGTGACCCTTTCCTACCAAATTAGCTGAGGTGAAGCTGCGAGTCACATCAAGTTATTAAAAGCTGAGGAAAGATGAACTCAAATCTTAAGTCATAAGGGCTAACGTTTCTCTCCATTTCCTTACTGAGCAAGAAATACAGTAAATATCATAAATCCATGATATGACCTTTCGAGTTGATAACTGAATATGCTTATAATTAGATTAATAAAGATATGTATGGCTATATATTTATATTTCAATTCTCTTCCTGGAATAAAGGTTATATTAGTCTAAAAACCTTTAGTTGCTCCAGTGTCAGCCTCAGTCCAGTTGTTTCCAACAATTTCCTCTAATTGTGCCCTCTACTGATTAAAGTTGATGACGTTCACCCTGCCACTTGGGGGTGAGGGGTGGGGAAAGAATAATCTAATTTATTTCAAATATAATATTTTTACAGGAAGAAAAAAAAAATTAGCTTGCTATATCCAATTCACCAAAGTGTTTCCTTCAAAATAGCTGGAATTTATAGATCCTGTCCCGTTAACAAAATATCATTGTCTAATTTCTGTTTCCCAAAAAGAGAAAAATGAGGTAAATAATATCCCTTAAAGAATGTTGCTTTCTCAAGTCCCAATGCTTTACAGATGGGCTACACCTGGGTTTGAGTGACAGTATGGCTATTTTTCATGCAATACCATGATCGAATTATTGTTGCGTATCTCCACTCAGTGTTTTTTTTTTTACAGAAACTATGGTTCCCTTTCTCACTACCTCCTTACTCTACTAATCTTAGCCAATGCTATGACCAATATTCTAAAAATCAGACACAGATCACACAGAATGATTTCAAGGACTACTATTGGGAAGAGTTGAGATCCATGAATATATCAAGTCCAGTCAGAGATTGTATGCAATTCCTCTTCCAATATATATGCATCACTCACTCATGCTAGAAGCTAGAGTTTAAGTACATAAAGTTCTCAGTGTGGTGAATCTGTGTTTCCAATTATCACTATTCATGTGAATCCACCCAGGCATTCATAATTTACTCCTCTGTACTGTGTTCAGGTCACTGAGAACTACCTATGTCTCTGGACCTGAGAGACCTACCCTAATGCTCTGCATTGGAACTGAACTACGTTATAAGGAAGGTTCAGAATACACAGTAGCCCTGCCCTGCAATAATATATCAGGATCTGATCCAGTATCTGGTAAGCAGGAAGGGTTTGCTTGGAGGAATCAATGGCAATGGGAATCTAACTGCTAGCTCTAGAATGATCCTGACTATGTTATTATCTGATAGATAAAATGACGAAGCCCTTTAGGAGATGAAGACTTGTGAGAAAAGACAGTGAAAACCGGTCCTTATCAGCTCCATCACCAACCAAAGGCAAATTAAATACACAGCTCCCTATGAAAATCACCTATACCCAGGCTCCAGTACTTCAGGGGACCTGGCCCATCTCTGCCTCATATCTCATTTTGGACCAATGTGCTCAGCTATTGTGTCTCTAGATTCCATCCCCTTATCTTGAGATGGATGCCATTGTCTGTGACATGCTGAAAGAGACTTCCATTGTGCTCTCCACTGGGCTTCCAATCTGAGTTCAGGTCCCCTGCACTGTATTTTACCTGCCAGCCTCACAGCCCCCGTGCTTCAGGTAGCTCCTAGATGTCTGCCTTGCTGGGTCCAGGGTCCTACGCTCCACTTTTTTGGAAAGGGGGTTGAAAAAATACAATGGACAGGTTTATAATCCTCTTGGCCCAGTAGATGTTAGGGGAGAGAGAAAGCAGTAGGACCCATAAGAATGTACTTATTTGGGCCAATGAATCGATGCCAAACCTAAGATTCATGTTGTGTAGCTGCTTTATTGCAGTTTCCTGTGTCAGCACTCCAACTGCTAAGAATCAGGTCATGTCTGAACCAGTCAAGCCTGGGATAACAGTCCTCACAGCAGGTTATACATAACTCCCCTTCTCCCTCCAACTTACTCCCAATGCCCACAGGGTCAACATATGAAAAGGTGTTTGCCTTATTATTTACCAAGACAGAAAAACATCTCAAAACTATAATACATTGTGCTAGTAAAAGTGAAAAAGGAGAGTGGTTAGGCCACAGTTTTATTATTTTTTTTTAATTGTAGTCAAAATGAAGCTTTGCTCTCAGAAAGTAATTTCTAACCACTCTGATTCTTGTGCAAGTGTTTTGACAAAAGCTCTGAAGAAACTCTAAAAGGTAGGGATCAATATTGAGATTATACAGCCTGGCCCATAAACAATTCCTGCCTTTTACAGTCAAAAGCTGATGGTAAAAGCCACAGAGAGAGTTTCTACTTAACTGACTTTTACACCAGAAAAAAACAGAGTATTCATGACAGAGTTCAACCATGATAGAGTTGGGAGAAATTAAACTTGTTTTCTTCTGCAAGATATTAAACCTGTTTGATTTCTAAGTTCTCACTTACAATATATTGGAGGCAAAGCCAGTAAAGCACTTTGGATGGTATCTGGCAAACTGTAACGTTATATCTCAGGGTATTTTTCCTAATTCAGTGTTTATGAAATTAATGATACTAATTGCAGATATTTGGGTAAAAATGTTCCCAGAGTGACAACCCACCTACTTTAATATAGAAAGTCTAATTCTTAGTAAAAAACAAAATGAAACAAAACAAAAATATCACACACACACACACACACACACACACACACACACACACACACACACGAGGTAAGACAATTAAGTTCACGAACTCATCCTAGAAAAAGTGCTACATACCTCATTGCTAAATATCACTATGGTCACCTTTAAAGTACTCCCCTTTGGGAAGCTATGGACCAAAGCCAGTGCCTAGTCCACCCTTTAAAGCAATTTTGGAACTCTTTTTCTGGAATGGCCCTCAGAGCTGTTGTTGTATTACCCTTGATGTCCTGAAGTCATCAAAATGTATTCCTTTCAACATTTCCTTTATTTTCAGGTAAAGAAAGAAGTCATTGGGGGTCAGATAAGGTGAGTAGGGAGAGTGTTCCAATACAGTTATTTGTTTACTGGCTAAAAACTCCCTCACAGAGAGTGCCTTATGAGCTGGTGCATTGTCATGATGCAAGAGCCATGAATTGTTGGTGAAAATTTCAGGTCGTCTAACTTTTTCAGTGTCTTTTCAGCACTTCCAAGTAGTAAATTAGGTTAACTGTTTGTCCAGATGGTACAAATTCATAATGAATAATCCCTCTGATATCAAAAAATGGCTAGCAATATTGTTGGAACAAGTTCATGAATTTAATTGTCAAACCTCATATATACATACATATACAGATAGATGGTAGATAGATATAGATAGATATATATAGATAGATAATATAGATTATATAGATGATATGGATATATAGATATAGATATAGACATAGACAGATATATAGATATAGATAGATATATAGATGATATAGATACACTGTGTACCCTCTTGGAAGCATGTAAGGCTAGATATCATAATGGTTCTCTAAATTAAACACCAGCCACCCAGATGGCGAATCCCAGAGTGGCTTGGAAGTGTGTTCAGCAAAGTTACATGTGATCCTCTGTGTCATCGGCAACTTCTCATCCTTACCCAAGCTAACCCTGGCCTCCCTCTCCATCAGCAGCAGCCCTCTTTGGGTATCGAGGCCCTCAATAATTTTCCAGAGATGCGAACTTTCTCTAGAAACTAGAGGAATTGAAGGAATATTTGTTTAAAAACACAGATCAATTCATGGAATCACAGAGGAGCTGCAACATCAGGCCGCAAGAAACAGGAACCAGAGCAAAAACAGTGGCAGAAATCCAGACCATTCTCTTTAGTTGCTGCCTTTGGATGGCTTAGGTGGAGCTGCAAGCCATCCTCTCAACTTGGAGGATGAGAGAATTGTGGTTCACGGACTGAAAAATCACACTTAAGTAAGAAAGAAAGGGACTCTATCAACGGAAGAGGGGCTGGTGTGGCAACCACTAACAACATCTAGTATACTGCTCTAAAATGCAAGCAGTATTTTTAAAAGATTAAAACAGGTCAACATTTACCCACACATGCTCTATTTAATATTGTAACTCTATTCTGTAAAAGCAAACTCCCTCCTCAAAAGCTGATTTCCACATAACTCAAATTAATTGCAAATATTACCCCCTACCAACTGTAGCACTGTCATTTAAAAATGTTAATTCTAGTATTCTGATGACATTATAATAAAACTTATAAATAAGCATAGTAAATTCCTTAATAGGTATTCAAATAGCATACTATTTAACAAGATGAAATGCATCCATTTTATCTATTAAGGATATTAAATTTGGAGGAGGGTGGAGGGTCAAAGCTTACCCATGGTCTTAAAGTTCTATTTCTCTATTTTTCTTACATTGTACTTCCTTTATTCTCCTTTTAATTTGTATTTACTATTATAAAGTAAATCGAGCAATTAAATGCTCAATTTTGCTAAATAAGAAATGGGTTATGTTTGTGAGCGTATCTTCTTTTCATTGTTGTTAACCATTCTCTATTTTAAAATTATGTAAATAAATTATTTTTAGCAAATTATAAATACCTGTGCTTCTCTGGTTATTTAATCAGAGAGTTCAGCTTCAATAAAGCAGTATACTACTTTTGCACCAAGTCTTTCAATATCCCAATTCAAAAACAATTTTTCCCAAGAAAGCTGAGCAACTCTTTTGCTTAAGAAGAAAAGTAAAAATCTAATGTTGTAGCTAGGGGAAAAAAAAAAAAAAGAGTAAGCTTGTTTAATTTTTAGTTAGATATACCTAAAAACAAAGTGAGTGTTTCTTCTTAGACAGTTCAGGCCATGAAACCTGTCAGACTGAAAGCCAGCTCAGTAAAACAAGGAGACATAAGAGAGAACATGGTCACATTTGATTCAGCAGAAGACAGATCTCCTGAGAAATTCTGTTTTAATTGTTCTATATGCCATTACTTTCACACATATTTACAAAAGTATGGGTTTCTAGCACTGGAAATATGGTTTAAGTATGCTGAGCAAGGCGATCTTATCGACAACGCCATCAGCTATCATACTCACAACATGCCCTACTTGCCTGAGTATCCTGACATAGCTTAAAAGATATGAATTATTTTCTTGTAATCTAAAGGTTTTCTTTGCTTTTATGGACATCTGCTAGCAGTCAGTCTTTTTTTTTTTTGACATATTTCAGAAACACATCATCTTCATTTAGCAGACATTGTGGAAGTATATTTTCCATCTGTTAACTCTATTCAACAACAACAAAAAAAGATACTATTGAAACATTAAACTAAACACTTTTAAAGCCACTCATTCATAAAACAATATTTTAATTAATAATCATCAAAATTAACTTCCACCCTAAACTTGTATGTTGATTATGTTTAAAATAAAAAATATGTACCTAGGAATGGCCAAGTGGTGCATTGGTTAAGAGCTGGCTTGGGATGCCAGAGGGCCCTGGTTCGGATCCCACATATGAGGGCCAGTGACTGCCCACTTCAGCTAAGATGCTGAACAACAGCTCAACCTGGAGCTGGGCTGCCATGAGTCGCTGGCGACAGCGTAGGCAGCAGCCCCTGCTGCAGTGGGTTGCCATGGGCTACCATGTGTAGCCAGCAGCCAGCGTGAGCAGACAGCAGCCGCTGTGAGCAGCCGTCCAGAAGCCAGCGACTGATCTGCCTTGCCTGGGAAGAGCACAATGATAGTGCCAACTTGGGCCAGTGCAACAACATCCTCTACAACTAGACTAAAGAACAAAACAACAGCAAGTTGTCTGTTCCCCTTCCCCCAATTCCCCAATAAAAATCTTAAAAAAAAAAAATATGTACCTTTATGGAATGTCTTTTTCTAGTACACCTAGTTTATTAGACAACTATTTTTCTAACCACTAAACAGTTCAAATAGTCTGTTAGTAATATCATGCCTTGTCCTTGATCAAATGTTTTACTTCCATTCTATGAAACTGATATGTCCTAATAAAATAATTTTTTAATGTCAGAGTTTTGGGGATAAATCTGGTTGAAAGGAATGAGCAAAGACAGGATGTTAAAGATATTTTATGGCAATGGCACATATTTATATGCCATTACAGTGTGTTTCAAAGAAATGTCAAAAATTCTAGTGTTCTAGCCAGCAAGAAGCAACAAAGCTCCTATTAACAGCAAAATTACAGTTGGATATCTACTATCTCTGGGTTATACTGAAATAAAACAATTCATCTTTAACAATCACTGTTAAGTGACCTAACAAGTTTATTAGTTTAGTCATCCATTTATTCACTCTATCATTTGGCAAAGACATATTTATTGAAGGTATATGATTTGTCAACACCAGAATAAAATTCCCACAATATTACTGTCTTGTAGCAGAAGAAGGAAAAGTATGATTATATGCATGATGAATACAATAAACAAAAAATAAATGTGCTACAAAGGTGGAGCAGAGAATAGAAAAAATAACCATACAGACAATAAACCATGTAACAGGAAGACCTTATTATCTGCACCTAAGATGGCTTGGGTGAAACTGTAGAACACTGAAGAAGGGAGTAAGGACCACGTCAAGAAGGCGTTTGCAAGACAAAGGATGTAAGGACTCGTTTTAGAGATGTGAGGACATATTCAAGGAATTTCAAAAAGCATTGAGGTATATCCTAGCTGCATCTTAGAATGGCAAGCTTTGGGGTAGGATGCACAGATTGAAGGGGAAAAAAAAAACCAAGGGCAGGGAAGCCACCTAAGAGTCATTACAGTTAAGCAGGGAATAAATAATGTTGAAGCTATAAATTAACGAAGTGCACCGACTGCCTAGGATATGATCACCACCCTCCCTCACACAGAATTTAGGAACTGACTTACTATCTTCCTTTCCATCACTGCTCCTTGGGAACCTCAGCATCAGGAGAATGACCCATATATCACGCTGAGCTTTTGGTTTTTTGAACTCCTTATCTCCAAAATTGTGCCTGCTCAGCTACACAAGCACAAGGGCTGCATCTATCTATAATTGGGCTGCTTCGGATTTCTTCATTTCTTACTCTCTAAACACCACCATTGGGCTCCCTGATTTCCTCCTCTAGTAGTATTTCTACAATGTTTTGACCTCCTCAAAAATCACAATACCAATGACTCTTAAAATCATTCTTCAATCGTCTGCATCCCTCTTTCTCCATACAGAAACTCTGGACTTGCATGAGGTCATTTTCTTACTCTTCTAAGGCTGGTACTGAGCAATGAATGTTCCTAAATAAAAATATATGCCTACACACTGATTTTTGTCATGTAAATGCAAGCATCCATTTAGTAAATATTTACTGAGTAACATATATGCCAGACAACGTTCTACACCTGGGGAGTATAGAAATGTACAAGACAAAAGCCATGCCCTGTTGGCTTTTTCATTCTGGTGAGTGAAATCTATAAACAAAAGGGTCAGATAAATGTTAAACCCATGCATAAAACAATTTCAATTAACAATAAACATATAAAAAAATCCAAATCAAGGTCAATGGACAGAGATTGGGTGGGAAGACAATTAGATTGGGTGGTCAGGGGAAGTCTTACTGAACAGATGAAATCAGGACTAACAATTGAATGATGTGAGGAGCAAACCCTGTAAAGATCTGGGGAAAGAGTTAGTCCTGACATTGCTCTGTCTTCACTCACAGTGAAAGCCTTAGCCCTTTAAGGCCCTCACCCTGGCCCTCAAAGGCCTAAAGCAAGGGAGGTCCTCATCACCTCTAGGACCTTGTCTTCTGTTGCTCGCCTCTTGGCTCAGTCTGTTCTAGCCACACAGGCCTGCGTGGCTGGCACGAGGCAGGCACGCCACCATGTTGGAGAATGTAGGCTGACTTTCAAGTGGCTGTTCCATCTAGAACATTCTTCCCCATTCGCCTGGCTAACTCCCTCGATGAGGCCTACTTAGAACAATGCCTAGCATATATTAAACGCCATGTAAGTATTTGCTATTGATTTTTTTATAACTGAATTTTAATTCTGATTTTCATTTCCATCCAGCTAGTTTAATGGGGAAATTTAACCTTGGCCTTGTAAAAAGTCCTCATTCCTGTTCTCTTGGCACTGGAGACAGACATAGGGGAGTTCCACTGCCCACATCCTTCTAAATTAAAAACTAAAATAACAAGCCCTTTACTGACAAATAATGCACATCTGTGGTATGCTTTTAGTCTGCAGATCATAATTTTGAGGCCTCTGACCTAAGGGCTTAGTCTTTGGAAAACCATGACCAAGTCATACAATCCCTGCTTTGTATTATTGGGTTGTCGGCAAAGTCATGACGCATTTTTGCAACAAAAAACAGAAAAATACGTCATGACTTTTCCGACCACCCAATATATCACATTGTTCCCTTAAGGCAATGACCATGGTGTCTACTTACTATTTGAAGGGGAGTGGGGGCAAAGGAGAAAATACAGGAGGAAAATAGGGGGATAAAAAGAAATAGTTTAATGTCTCAAAATATTACTCTGTCTTATCATAGATGTTATAAATTGTTTCAAGTACCAAAGGATTTTTCCTAAAAGTTCATTGAAATTTTTGTGTGTCAGCAAAAGATCAGTAAAAGGTCTTTGCATTTCATCAGGAACTTCAACTATCTGCTACGGCATTATTTCTTATTAATAATAGCTTGGTTAGAGCAGTGCTTCTCAAACTTTTAATGTGCAGGGAATCACCTGGGGATCTTGTTAAAAAGCAAAATTGGATTAAGTAGTTCGGGGGAGGTGCCTGTGGTTCTGCATTTTTAACACTCAGGAGATGCTGATGCTGCTGGTCCAGGGACCGTAATTCACGTTTGGTTTAAAGTACGCCTTTCTTAACAGAGGTTGTATCATTGTCCTATATTAGCTATTTTGATGTATGCAGGTTAAAATTTGTTTCAAAGATTGGAAAATTAAAAATTGAATAATTTGCACTTGGTTTATTCTGGGAATCAGTAGCAGTACAGTATTTATCCACAATTTTAGGTAGTGCTCCTCAATATTACATACTAGGTTATTCAATTTTAAATTCTTAAAAAACATGTAAAATTTGGGTTGTATACTTTTAACAGAAATGTCTAGTCAGATATTTTTAAGAGAAAGTGTTTTCATCTTTTCTTACGTAAAAATAGATTAGTGAGAAAATACACACACACACACACACACACACACTTTTTAATGGAATAAAGAAGATAAATGGTCTTTAAGTACATACTTTGAAATCATCTGAAATATTTTAGTTTTGTAAAGTCAGAAGTTAGTGAACTAGGGTATGAAAATTGAAAACCAGAAACAGATCTTTTTAAATGCATAAATGTTGTTTTGAAAACAAACATTTATTTCTAGATATTGACAAAGCTATCAAAAAATATTTAAATAAAACACATCTCTAAAAAAGAAATGTTATGAAAATATATGATTACATTATATAAACACATTAAAAAAAACCTACAGACACTTCAGAGCACACACCCCTGCTTTTAAAGAAAAGTGTTTTAATCAGTTTTTTATCCTAAGTTGTTTTATTTACTCAGTTTCATGAAGGAGGCCATTTCAACCTCTTTACCTCTTCCTGTTTATATGACCCCTGGATATACAGAATTATTCCCACAAGGACTGAAAGCAAGTGTGCTGGGGAGATATGCCCTACCCCACAAGGAAAATATCTTAAAATTAAATGTAGATTGAACAATTCTTTAGCATCAAAAACTATGTATCATTAGAAAGCCGCTGAAATGAAATAGGAAATATGATTTTCTCCAATGTCCCAAACCACAGTACTCTCTTTTCAGAACGCTGTTCCACATACTTGCCTTAAGTAGCACACAAAGAAGCTGGAGAACGTCCACCAAGTAAAAATGGAACACATGTGAGAGTATAAAATCCACAGAGACCATAGATTTACAGCAATAACAGTATGAATAGCAATATTCTTGTTTATGGAATCAGAGCCTTAGTAAAATTATAACTAGGAGCCACACCAAAGCATTTGAAATAACATGAGGAAGTAGTACTTTACATAGTAATTAATATATTTACTGGACCTATCACCTCAGTGAGGAATACAGGATAACATTTTTTTTAATTAAAAACAAGGTTCATATGAATTCCTTTGTGACAACTCTTTAATAATTTAATAAAAGAAAATGGTTTATTTTGTAAAGTTTATGATCAGAGATAGAAAGCATGCCTTCTGCCAACATATCTTTAATCACCGTGACCAAAGAGACTATATTCATTAAATATTTGTGTAATGCAACACAGTTTCCACCCAGGGTGATGAGTGTTACTCATTTTTATTTACATAAAATAAGATAAAATAATCGTAGCAGTTTGCATCTATCTTAGTGCAATTCCTCATAGGCAGAAGGAATAAAAGCTCATATCAGCTAAGAGTTGGCTCAGGTTACATTGTTTGAGAGAAACTGATTTCTGTTTACTTAAATCTTATTAAATAATTTTTAAAAACCACTAATTGTCAATTTTTAAAGCTAAACCTGTTCAACAGAGATTTCTTTTAACCAAGTGGAAGCACTTAGTATTCTCCAAGCTCTTGAAATTTTAGCTACCGGTGGCATTTGACATTTGTTGTCAGCCAGGATTCTCCAGGATGCTCCAAAGCCTTGTTCATCTGATTTATTCTTCATCTATGTTCTAGTCTCAAGTTATGAGTCATTTTTCCAAGAAAATTTTCTATATTGTTTGTTTATATTTAGGTGACATTGCGTTCTTCCTGTGGCAACAATGGCATTTCACATATTGCGTTGTTGGAAAAGTCATGATGTATTTTGTCTATGTTTTTCAAAGGTCATTTATTTATATAAAGAACAAAGATCAATCAACAATAAATTGCCCATTTTGTTCAATAACCTTTTGCCATGTTTCAGTGAGCTTCATAATTCCTCGTTCATAGAAGGACCTGTCTTCATTTGCAAAAACCTGAACAAGGTGCTGATTTACAGCCTCATCTGAATTAAATGTTATACTACGCAAGGAGTTTTGAAGAGAGCAAAACAAGTGGAAGTTTGACTACACAAGGTCAGGCGAGTGTGGTGGGTGTGGCAACGCATCCCTTCCAAGCTCTAATTATTTTTGACAGGTGATCAAACTTGTGTGTGGTCTTGCGTTGTTACAATGAAACACAACTCCTTTACAATTAACACACTCTGGATGTTTCTGGATGATGGATTTGTTCAAACTGTCCAATTCCCAGCACTACACATTTCAATTGATTGTTTGGTTTCTTGGTAGAAGCTCAAAAAACATGACACCTTTAAAATCCCACCACACTGAGAGCATAACCTTCCTCTAATGAATGCCTGCTTTTGATGTCATTGGAGGCAAATCATCACGTCAGGACCAAGACCATTTGCACACTACATTGTTGTAAACAATCCACTTCTCATCACCAGTTATCA
>NW_017731886.1:1136369-1159835 GCF_001890085.2 Hipposideros armiger | reverse complement strand
ACAACCCAATATATTTCGTTGTATCTGTATTATTGTATTATAATGATAATTGCCTTATCATGAGTAATTATCATTTATCGTTGTGTTTAATGATAATATAATTATCCACCAAGCATCAGTAGGGCAGTAACTATGGTCCATCCCAGATTTCTATCTCTACTACTTAGTATAGTACCTGGCTACAACATAGACTCTTCCAAGATGGTTGATAGACAGAGTAAGAGACTAGATAAATAAACAGTACATTTCTTATTCAATATATGACAGCATCTAAGTTTAAAACATCAGCTTTATTATACCATATAATCCACACTGAAGGGAAAGGAACAATTATTAATTCCACAAAAGTAATGTGGAAACTGAGGCTCAAAAAGGTTAATTAATATATCCAAGGTTATATAACTAGTAAATGATGAAGCTAAAATTTGAATTCAGGCATCTTGGACTGCACACCCTATGAGAGCAAGGGGTGGGAAACTTGGAATAGGACATTTTCAGAGGGAAAAGTCTGACTCAGATTGGGACATTTCAGACAAATCTGAACCTTTGAGATCAAAAGATCACTATCCACAAGAATGCTCCAGACCCCATCACTCTTAACCTATATATTTTAACTCTGAGCTGACCGTGGGACTTTGCTCTCACATGGATTTGGGCATTTCTAATGTTGGCCACACTACATTATTTTGTATTCCATAAAAAAGGTTTAAGTTTATTCTCTGGGTTCTTCAAAATTCACAAGCCACCAAAATTCACTTCCACTTATCAATTCATAATATATCAATACAATGAGTCAAGGCAGACGAGATAAGAGAGTAAAGGGGCTAAGGGGAAGCAGGAGACAGAGGAAAAAATACAGTAACGATGTAATTTCACATTGCTTCATGTTTTCTTGTTATACTTTTATGTTAGAAATTTCTTAATTAGTAACCTGGTGAACTACAACTAGCCAATAATAAACACATGCATTTAATGATATTAAATAAAATTTATTTACTATGAAAACGAAAACCACATATAAACCATGTATTACTATTCCCACTGTTTCCTTATATATCATGTCAACAAAGAAAATTGAATAAAAGAAGAAACTATATCATGGACTTGATATTTTTGTTTAATTGTTTTGTATGGGTTATAGCCTATTAGAAGCTTTGAATAATTAACAATAATCCTATTGATAACAAACTGGATTTTCACTCAATGGAAAATGGTAGAACTGAATTCAGCTTAATGTGGATTTAAGCAAGACTAAAGTGTATTCATAGAGTACAGAAATCATTTATATACTATAGCTCCAAGTTCCACACTACTAATGAAAAGTTACTGATTATCCAGACAAAAGAACACAACAACCAGTCAGTAGCACTTTAAGTTACTTTTCCAGAAGTGACAATGGGTTTTACTAAGCCTCTTAAACTTGTTCATGTGGTGCTTTGATAAAATATAAGCAAGAATGGTGATTCCATGTATTTTTCCCAGGTGCTACCACTACTACTGATTTTTTGTCCCTGTCTCACTATGAACCACTAGCTTTAATTTATACCAAAATTTACAGGAAAGTTTACAAACTAAGTAAAATGTATGGTTCCCATTCTTCTTGGCCATAAAAAATAAAATTTATCAAACTTCTTATGATCAACAGCACATATTAAGTATCCATATGTATCATGGACCCTGAGAAAACTCAAAAGAGACACAAGGTACAGCATTTGGTTTTGAGAAACTTAGGACCATACAAAAGGCAAGTGAATGGACATGAACTCCATGAATAGGCAAAGCCAACCAGAAAATGCTCCGTGACTAAAGTATGTACATATAAGTTTGCCTCTTTGAATCCAATCACTCACGTCACTGTTTCTTGTCCCTCTGCTTTGTGTTTGCAAAAGTGCTATATCAATGAAGGTTGAAAACACTCATATATTTTCAGCATAGGCTTTTCTGTGAACATGTGGTCATGATCTTAGTCTTATTAGTCAAGTGTTCTAAGAAATTGGAAAATGAGTGCTTAGAATTATTCAGGTGATCAGAAAAATGTTTTAATTCCAAAGACAAGTAAGGGAAACAAGAATAATCACCCAATCCCTTACATTTTCTGGAAACTTCACAATTCTAAAGTAGAATTTTGGAGAAATTCTATATAATAGAAAATAAAAAATACAATAACCTGGCATCTTTAACTCAATATTTAGTAATGATTTAACAGTGGTGGGCTTTTAGTAAGGACTCCCATTCAGGTTTTATTACTTTAATAAAACAACTTTAGTACATTTACTATTCTACAGTAGTACTTTATTATGAGTTACCGAAAGTAAACTGCCATTGTCAAAATAAATAAAGCAAGTACATCTCGGGATTCCACATTCCTGATTTTATAATGTTGCCTTTTAATGTTCACTGCTACTCATTTGCACAATTTAGTTATCTCTTGGGAATTCATAAGCCATTAGTGTGAATTAGTATAGTATTAAGTATGAAATGACATATACTTCTAAGAATTTTACAAGAAATGCACTCTTAGGCACAGATTAATGGGAAGTAATGTATCTCTTTTTTTACATTTACAGCTCCCACAATGAAAGCAGATGGGCCACAAATATGCTTTACCTAAGTGGTCATTTTTAGTGACAAAACTACTAGCACAGCAATATTCTAAGACCATTTCTCAAACACAAACCCACACAGAAACTCAACATACTCTAGCACGAAGAATCTTGAAGAGACATTGGACAGATTTTTGGTCCTACCCGGGCAGTGTCTGAACAACTCCACACATCCCATGATCCCTTCATCTGTCCTGGAAAGGGGGTTTCCATGTTGTGCATTACTCTTGAGTCAAATACATTTCCCTCTAAATTCAGTAAATTTCTTACCTAATTTTTGAGGATGTCGTTATTTTTTAGGAGTAACAACCTCTAGAACCACCCTGAGCTAGTATTTTTTATATTCTTGCCAACTCTGGGATAAGCTCTGTAGAGACGCCATGATCCCCAAACTTAACCCTTAGCAACTATAAAAATACTAAGTTTTTATCATATTCCTTATTTGCTTTAGCTTAAATAACAAAATTTGAAATTATGTAACTTAGAAAACTTCAAAGCTGCACTTAATGTGTCGTTAAATACATGATAAGGTTTTACTTTAAGCCTAAATAAGAGCAAAGATATAAAACAGAACAGTTTTCAATTAAATCTGGCTACAAATATTAAAATGATGACGATTTTATTTTTGTTATTCTTAACCCAGAAAAAAATACTATACTCTTTCTTCCCTTAGGACTCTTTACTCCATTCTCAACCCATCCTCCAACCCACTTTTTTGCCAGAAAAACTTCTGCTCATACTACTGCTCATACTAATATATCAGCGTTTAGGTGTGTCTTTCCTAGACAATTTAAACAGATTTTGAAAAACTCTTCTTCTATGATAACCCAACTTAATCATATTTATTTTTTAACATTCCCTAGTTTGTATTATAATTCATTATTTTACATGTCTGTCTTAGCCTTTCTTCTCTGAGTTCCTGATGTCAAGCACTGTGTGTGTGTGTGTGTGTGTGTGTGTGTGTGTGTGTGTGTGTGTGTGTGTGTGTGTGTGTTGGAGACTAGGGTATACCCAGCACCTAAAACAGAGATTCAGTAAGGGTCTGAGATAAGTGGTTAATAATGTGTATATTATGAATAAATGAGGTAAGACAACAGAAGGTATTTGAAATCTGACAGCTAAAAGTCAGTCAGTCCATATGATGAAGTTGAGTGTAGTATCCTTATAATCCATATATAATTTGCTGTGGTGGCAGGTGTAAAAATAGAATTCAAGAGGCCAATAGGCAAAAGCATGTGTATCTTTCCATGGTAACAGAAAGTGAATAAAGTTAATGATTATCATAGTCCATCAAAAGGTAGTGCTTTTCCATTTCAAAATATCTTATCTCTTCTTGACACAGTCAAATGGATTCACCAATTCACACTAATAAAAGAAATCCTTAGGTAAATAGTTGGCTTCCCCTTGAAAGAAGGCTAAATTAACATTAAGATGGGTCAAAGTTAGACCCGGAAACTTCAAAAGTGACTATTTAATTGAGTGGCTTTAACTTACCTTCCCATGGTAATTGATAACAAAAACATCCATTTAATTGGAAATCTCCATGAAATACAGCAAGACATATTGAAACACTAATCTACATTTTTTCATGTATCATTCATCTTTAAAGAAAAATGTAGTTAACTGTTAGCAATTAATTTGTGGCTGTCATATAATTTAAATCTTTGACAAGAAAAACTGGATAACTTTGATGTTTTACTTCTAAAATTAACAAATGATGCCATATTTATGCCATAGTTAAAATGTTCACTGTAAATATACAGACTCTTTATCATGAATAATTAGTAGCACAGAAAGCCACAAGATGAAATTCTAAAGCAGCATTTTTAGACTGTGAGGTTATTGTCCCCAAAGTAAATGTGACAAATCTCTGTAAATATCTCATCAGTTCAGAAGATCAATGAGCTTCAGTAAAGAGATACAGAAGGGAATGAAAAAAAATCATAAAAGACACCGTAAAATAAACACAATTGATCTCAGATTTTGATCCTTTATTTAAAGAGAAAGAAACACAAAACCAGGAGGATACGATCTACATACTGAACACAAAGGCACGGAATCCCTCAGACAGGGGAAATATGCTGATGATAGAAGCAAAATGAATCACCCAGCTCCCCACCATCAATCCTGACTTTGGAGATGAAAAACAGCTTCCTCAGAACAAAAACAGACAGGTGGACTCATCACAATCCAATAAAACCTCTAGGGGTGGAATAGGGGAAATAATTTTTTTATATTTAGAATGCAGCTACCTCTCACTCCCCCCAATTCTCAGTGTCTTTAAAAAGAACACCCTCTCACTCTCTGAATTCAAGACCCAGGCCACGGCCATGAGAATAAAAAGAGGCTCAATTCAGAGTAGTAATGGCTGAATTGGGTACTGGAGAGGCTACAGCCACAACACTTGGGGATAGAGGAGGCAGCATGGCTGGAGGTGAGCGTAGGAAGCCTCTAGAAGAGGACAGAAGCAGCAAGCAGCGCAAGCATATTCAGAGAAACCTGAAGAGGGACTCCTTACTGATTCCCCTCCTTCACTTACTAGCTCCAAGTACTTGTTCAAGTTCAAGTGGGTCAAGTACATGACCCACTAAACCTGCTTCCTGAACTGAAGTGTAAAAATATCAACACCAAATTTAAAGAACTTTTTATCAGTCAGGGTTTGCTAGGAAAACAGCAGCCACTTCACGTGTTATAAGCATGAAGGGTTTTTAACACAAAGGAGAGAATTACCCAACCATTGGAAGAGCTAGAGAGTGAGCATGACCTCAGCCGGAAGCACTGGTACTGGGTTTCATGAGCTCACAGGGAACCTGATTCAAGTATACGGGAGCTCCCACCGACTTTCTCTGTCTGCAGCAGTGAAGGGCTGGTTCTCAGGGACTGGCAAGGAAGCCAGGGTGAATCTCTCAACTGCACAGCATCTGGCTGAAACAACTTTTAGAGATAAATGGCCTTTACTTCCTAATCAAATGGGAATGCTTCTTGTTGGCACAGGCCAACCTGGAACCTACAGGAAGGAGGATTCTGAAAAATGAAGGCCTTGGCTGTTCTGCTTTGCTTAAGTAGACCTTAGAATGAGGAGGTGATAATGCAACCACCCAGCACAGATGGAAACAGGGTTAAGTTAGATTATTGCTGATAAGAGTACAGTAAGTATTGGTACTATTGTCATAATCATTGTTGTCGTCTTTACTGGGCAGGAATAACTGAGCAATATTGACTGTACAAGACAGAATATGTCTCAGCATATGGTTCTAGGCACAGAGGGACTCTACAAAAAAGCAGCCTTTGGTGATTTCTCAGAGAAGAAAAATGACCTAGGAAGTTTTTTCCATACTTTTTATTATTTCTCCACATATTTTTCGGTGAACCCAAATAACTTAGACAAACAGAAATTAAATATTATTTTAGGGGCTAAAGGAAAGAGAGGAAGGAAGGAAGGAAGGAAGGAAGGAAGGAAGGAAGGAAGGAAGGAAGGAAGGAAGAAGGAAGGGAGAAGGGAAGGAAAGGGGGAAGAAGGGGATAGAAAAGAAGGGGAAGGGAAGGGGAAAGAGAAGGAAGACAGAAAGAAACTGGTATTTTAGTAGTTATGCTGCTGAGACTTAGTTCAAGCCAAAACCTTTTCTGCACCTTGTTCTAGGTTACTCATAACAGATGTGCTTACCCTATTTCTCATCCTAATGACTGAAAAAGTGCCTACTATATCAGTAACTAGTAGGGGACATGGCAATGAGGACAGTTTTAGTTATCAGCAGCTTAGAAAACAGAAATCAGGAACAAGGGAATCAATCATCTAAATGGTAAAAACCATTAATGATAATTCAGCAAATTCTCTGCCGCAAATTATAATGCAAAGAAAATTTAATGTATTGACACACCAATATATTAACAGAATACCACCAACAAAAACCAAAAAGTATGGGGCTTCTCCAGTAAGCAAACCCTGTGAAGAGGTTAAGACGTTGACCAGAGATGGGAGACAATGTCAAGGATGGATAACAGGACAGATTATATCACTCAAAGTGCCTACTGACTAGCAGAGTGAAACATGCAAAACAGGAAGGTAGTATCTGAAATCAAGGCTCAACAGTAGTTTGCTATCAGTCAAATAAAGTATGTGAGTGAGTTCAAACTTCTCTCTTTGAAAGGGCAAGGAAAACCAAGGGGAAACAAAATGAAAATGGTTGGAAATGTTCCCAGAGTTCTCTGAGCCATAAAGCTGTCCCCACACACACTCTGTGAGGGCGGCATCAATCAGTATGGTCACACTAGAAGAGTCCCTCAGGGGATGTTAAGAGGACATAAAGACCTAAACAGTGCCATATATAAACCCATGAATCTGGAAACAGGATGGTAAAAGGTGCATTTATGGTACGAATTAATCCAAATGACCAGAGAGGGCAAATGTTTTCCACATGTACCCTACGCATCATAAAGTGCCCTGTGACCATGCATAAAATAGTGACACACTTTGTCAGAAGGGTTATCTTGTGTACTCTTCCTGCAGCCTTTTTCCTGGGACTTATCTGTTCAAAACATATTCATGTAGGTTCGCAGCTTGCCACGGTGTTCACCACTGCAGTCAACAGTAAGACATGGTACTCGCTTCTGTTCTCAGGCCCTTTGATAAACATTAAAGTGTTTTCCTCTGACAAATTCTGACACTTTCTCCCAGGACAGTAAACTGACATTAAGACGGGTTTCACTGGATTGAAACATCTGATTAGAAAAGAATTCTGGTCATTTATTCAACAGTCATTCAGGAGGTGCCTTTGATGTTCTAGTTTTTGATGAGTAGCAATGCAGTGGGTTCATGCTACTCCCCCTAAATAAACGATGCCAGCTTTCCACTGCTCTCAGAATGTAAATACCGGAGCCTGGCCTTCAAGTTCTCCTACAGCATGTCCTCAATTCATCTTCCAGACACATCTTTAGTACAAATCCACATTCTTTAGCAGTTTTGTCTTATTGCTCCTTAGTTGATTGTGGTCTTTCCTTACCTAAGGTATCTGTTTCTTCTCTCGTATGGTGCTCTGTGTCTTGTTGCCAATTAAATACGACTTTGTGGCAAACTTCCCTCAAATCTTAGTGAATAACAACAGTTGATTATTTTCCATGTTTCTGAGGATTGGCGGGGAGGCTTCTCTGTTTATTTTTCCTATTTTCACATATGTGTCTGCACTCAGCTGTAAGGTCAGTTTGGCGGGAAAGTCCCAAATGGCTATACTCATGTATGGCAGCTCGTGTTGGCTGCCAGCAGGTATGCCTGTGTTGTTGTTATTGTTTGGGAGTCTTTGTATGTGTGTTTGTTTTTCACATGTTCTTCCATCCTCCTGTAGGCTAGACTAACTTAGGGCTATAATGGTCTCAGAACAGCATTCCAAGAGGGCAAAGAAGGGAACTGCAAGATGTCTTGAGGTCTAGACTTTGCAGATCACACCTCACTTCAGCTACATGTCACAAAGCCAGCTGGGATTCAAGGAGTGGTAAAGGATCCCTCAGTTCTTGATGAAAGAAACTACCAAGAATTTATGGCCATATTAAATGTATCACAATCCATCCTCTGGTCATAATTATTTATAATCCTCCCACATGCAAAATACATTTCCTTTTTCACAAGACTCCTTAAGCAGCCCTGGGCATAAAGTTCAATATCTAATTATCTGTATTGTGTCCAGAGATCTGTAAGCTAAATAAAAAATGATGTAGCACCACCACACATCCGCACACATCCATCCACCCAACATACATGGGTATGATGGGGACAGAATAACTTAGTAGAAATAATGGGAACACATGACCTCAACAGAGAATAGGACCACACAGAGTTTACTGATTCAGAGTACATAATTCTAAAATCCAGCCCATCACCTATTTCCAGTTGCCCTGTCTGAGGGGAGGGGATGTTCTCGATCATGGCCCATATGCACTCCCCAGGAATGCTTCCCAGTCCAGTGTTCTAAATCCTTGGTTCCTTCTCTGGACTCTTGGTTCTGCTCTCAAAGATGCTTTTGTCTCCTATAGCCCACGTTTGTAATTAAGTAGCTCCCATGGCCTGCTTTTGTCCAGAGGCCTCTTTTCTTTTTTAAATGCCACTACCCCTTCAGTCCAAGTTGGTAATCTTTTTATCAATGCAAGTATCTTCAAAACCGAAGACATGTTCATAATTATTTGGGGGATGGACCTTTCTCTACTTTGCGCTGTGTAGGAGGCAACTGGTGGACAATGCCCTTAAGATTCCTAGAAGCTCATTTACCTATCGGAAATGATCAACAAGGCACCTCCTTAAACCTTTTAAAGGTCACCAATATATTCAGCTTGATCTCTGGCTCTATACCTCATTTATCTTGTGATTTTTGTTTTGTTTGGTTTTTACCAACTGAGAAGGCTGGAAATGAAAGACAGTTTTATTCTTTAATTTAGCAGTCCTAGGACCTTCTATTTTTCTAAAGTTTTATTTCAAACTAAACAGTTCTTTTGTTCATCTCATTTCCCATAGTAAATCATACACAGCTAGGAAAAGCTAATGGGTACTTTCAGTATCTGTCTAGAGATCTCCTTAGACCCATTGGTTATTTGGTACAATATCTATCTTTTGCATTACAGCAAGTGATAGTTTTGACAACTGTTTAGCCACATGTAACATACGTTGTTCTTTTGCCAGCTTCCAACAATTTCTTATCCACTTTCGCGGTCTCCATCTACAGTCTTCTGGCCTCCATCTATCATCTGGTCCCAGACATTAAACCCATTTATAGTTTTGCTACAGCAGCACTTGTGTTCAGTTCATGTCTGGCAGTTGGTCCTGGTCATCCACCGGGGCATGTTGGTTCTTTGCCAGGTGGCATTTCGTTCTCCACTAGGTAATCCCAGCTTCCTTACATGCTAGCTTTGGGACATTGTACCAAGAGCACAAAGGCAGCAGCTGGAACAATGTCGCTTCCATTTCATTCTATTGCTCAAAGAAAATCACAGGACAGTTTCCTTTCAAAGATTGAAAAAATAGACTTCATCACCTTGACACCAAGACTGTGAGGTCACATTTCTACCACACATCTCATATTATTGTTATTCTTTTATTCTTACCAGTCTTCTTGGTCAGGGACTCTGTTATCACAGTATCTTCTGCACTGTTTGGCAAAGTGTTTGTTATATATCTTTTACTTAATACTTACCCCACAAAATATAAGGGTCACCATTGTATTATCTCTAAATAAAAGGACAATAAAGACATGTCCATGCAAATGTTTACAACAGCAATGTTTTTAAAAATTGGAGAAACATCTATTGGTGATTGAGCACTCCTGAAAACTGCAAGCCTTTCTAATATGCTCAGTCTGTCTGCTTTCTGCTAATAGAAATGGGAACTATGTGTCCTTGGGGGGGAAAATACAGCTAGATTTCTTTCAAAACAATCTATGATTTAGATTTAATTTTTCTTTTCTAATTTAGATATTGTACACCAAATAGAATTGCACTATAAGAAAACTTATAAATCACCTTCAGACAGTGTATATAATTTATAATAAACCTTCAAAAAAGTGAGAAATTGACCTATTAACTCTCATTTGAGCATGGATACATTTTCTATTATCACAAACATTTTCTCGGCCATATTGCGCTTTCTTAAACATTCCTCAAAATAATTTCCATGATGAGAATACTATATAGCTAATACAAAGTATTTCCCCTGTAGATATAATTACTTATTTCAAGTAAATACTTATTTTATTTCCACTTAAGCATATTTAAAAATAAAGCTGACCACTCAACTTATTTCCCCCAAGTAAACTTTAATATGCAAGGGGGAAAAATGCATTTCATTGAAAGTCAGATTTTTAACAATTTTTCCTTAAACTGACTATGTGGCACTGAGGAAACTACCTTATCTCTTTGGATCTCTATTTCTTTATTTAAGATAGGAAATAGGAATTTCTTTCATGTCTTACAGCTCTACAACACCCAGTTCTCTATATGCCTCTTTGCTGTCTAACATACCAATGCAACGCTAAAGGACTCCTTAGGTGTTTTTCACTACCCATCAGTGTCATTAACAGGAGCTTCACTACTTAGAAAGGAGACTATGGTAGATGATTAATGAGCCAGATCTTCAGTCTAAATATATGTTTCCACATTGCTCCCACAGAGCATACTGATAAACCGACTAAGAGAAAAACAGGTTGAAACTTTTTGTCCAATGCACTTATAGTGGCAATTTTATTTTTCACAGTTAATAAAGTTAATACCTAGGAGATGCATTAAGAAAACTAGATAAAAAATGCATAGGTGTCTGCAAAATGAAGACAGATGTTGAACTAAAATACAAGGGAAATGGTAAATTTAGAATCAAATAATAAAGTTAACTTGCAAATACATTTTTAAAAATTATTAGTCTCAAGCTTTCTTGTTTTTGTGAAGTATTTACACAAACTACTACCCTTTAATCATGTTCTTTTTTCTCAGTTGACTTCTAATCAAATGATTAACAGGAAACTTGCAGATTATAGAATTCATATTTATACTTTTCTTACTGAAAGGGAACCAAAGCTTCTTAGACAATTAACTGATTTCAGCTGGATCAGGTAATATGTAAGAGATGTCTGGGAATATCCTATTTTGACAAAACAAAGACGACTGTGTCAAAAGGACACAGGAACCAACCTGAAGATAAGCTCTCACTGTCAAAGATGGAATTGTTTCGGCATCAAAATCATAACTGCAATGTACAGAACTATGTCAAATAAGTGAAATTGCGTAAGTCCATAATGGTATTTTAAAACTTATGGTTTATCTTTGCAGGTTACTAGCATACCTACTCATTGTTCTGAAAAATTGGTAGAAGGAATAATTAAGCGTTTACCCTGCTTCTATTTCATGAATTATATTTAGGGGTAAACAACAGTATAAGCTAGGACAGCCTTCTCTATGGAGGCTATAGGTAGGTCAGAGCTTCTGTAAACCATTATTGTCGCAATAAATAGAATGGAAATAACTCTGTTGTAAAGCTGTAAGAGCAGGGTTTTTGTTTTTTGTTGAAATCCCTTATGCAGAATGTTCTTAAATTCTATTAAGATCAAGAATTTTCTTAATTTCCCTTGAGTGCTAATGTGTTCGTCCCTACACTCCTCCCAGTGGTGTAAGAGCACAGACCTCAGCTCCGAGCTCCTCTGGCCTCTTGCTTCCTTCCTCCACATGAGGGCATTGGCTGTACAACGTTGAAGTCCCTCCAAGAGGAACATGGACAACCCCCCTGTGCTGTATCTTATCACATGTGTATTCCTCCCACTCTTTGTGAAGGCAATCTGAATTCGATCCCAAAACATCATTGTTGCTAATTTTTCAACCCAAAATAAATCTTTGTTTTAGCTTAATGAAGCTTCACTAATTTTCAAAGTACTTCCACATAAATTCTCATTTGACCATCAATATTGTTATCCTGAACAATAATAGTCGCTTAGAATGTTATCAGGAAGAGGTTGTTTCAGTGGACAGTGTGGCAATAGCATGGCAAGACACATTTTTGGAGAGGAGGAAGGGGGAAAAAAAAGAGAAAAAAATAGGTTTGAGTGGGATATAAAAATAACTTGATGGAAGTGAAAGAAAAATAAGGTTGGGGAAGTTCAACATAAAAGAGAGAAAAGAAGAGAAGAGACTTTCGGAGGTAATCTATTGAAAAAAAAAAGAGAAAAAAAAACATGTAAAAGGAAATGAAGATCAATGAGGAAGAAATGAGAGACGGAAAAGGAAAATGACAGATTCAATGAGTTCTGAAGTATGTTAATCAAGCTAAACCACTTACACCTCATTGTGCTGTCCATTTGATCTGCGGCTTTTAAAATAAGTTACATTCCATAATTTATTATCTCTGTGCTTTGAGAGGCTAATTAGCTTGCCTACAATTAAACACTATTCAGGACATCTCAACCGCTCTTATCAACCCTTCAAGTGGCTATAAATGTATATAGCCAAAGCAATCCTTTGGGAGAAATGATCTCACTGCAAAATTGTGAGCAGACAAAAACACCTATCAGAGCAGTTTTTCTCAAAGAGTGGCCCAGCTCACTAGCATCAGAGTTACCTAGGATCTTTAGAAAATCAGATTCTTAGGTGCTGCCAGAATGCACTGAATCAGAATTTCTGAAGGTGGGACCCAGGAACCTACATTTTTAACAAGACATAGGTGTTTCTATATACACTAATCTTTCTTCTGTCAGAAGAAATAGTCAATTTGGCAGGCTAGGTTAATCATCTAAAGTGTTTACTCTCATCAGCTATTGGATCAGTATCTTCTAGAAAGAGAAGGAATAAAGCAAGTCATCTGCTAGCCCTAATCATCTGTAGGGCGAGTTCAAGGAAACCCATCTGCTCTGAATCTCTAAGTCTTCTTCAACTTCTTTCTGAAATTTGTTGACCAAAGTAAAATATGGCGATCTTTAAGTTTAATTAAACATTTAAACAATAAAATTAAAAAGCAGACAAATGACTTGAAATTGCGTGGCATTTTTTTTCTTTCTCATGTATTCATTCTTTATCTTATGTCTTTATTTCACCAAAAATGAGAGAATAGGAAGATTAACACAGGAACATTGGGTCGGCTGAGTGGCGCGATGGTTAAGAGCTGGCTTGGAACACCAGAGGGCCCCAGTTCGGATCCCATATATGAGGGCCAGTGACACTGCCCTCTATAGCTAAGATGCTGAACAACAGCTCAACTTGGAGCTGGGCTGTCGTGAGTCACCGGTGATGGCGTAGGCTGCAGCCACTGCTGCAGTGGGTTGCCATGGGCTACCGTGTGTAGCCAGCAGCCAGCGAGAGCGGCCAGCAGCCTCAGTGAGCGGCAGTCCATTAGCCGGCAACTGATCTGCCTCGCCCGGGAAGAGCGCAATGATGGTGCCAGCTTGGGCCAGTGAAGCAAAGTCCTCCACAACTAGACTGAAGAACAAAACGACAGCAAGTTGTCTGTTTCCCTTCCCCCAATTCCCCAATAAAAATCTTTAAAAAAAAAAAAAAGAACACACAGGAGCGTGGATTTATTTGCAAAGCCTTAGAGAAATTTTGCTTTAGCATCAGAAAGACCAGGGCAGTATGGTAGCTTACGGAAATAAATAAACCCATTGCAACCCATTTTCAAGGCAGATATATAGCAAGATCCAGCAGGAACTTGCATCTGTTACATACCTTCCCCTCTAGAAACTGTGCAACCAAACTCATGTTCACTCACTGGGGGAGGCTAAAATCCACAAGGCTCATTGACTGCTTGTTTTTGGACAGAATTGTGATGAGGATCATGTGACAGATCAAATAGCTATAGGTTTTAGGGAAGCTCATTGAATAAGCTCTGGCTGTTTGAAAACCATATTTGTCACTGTGTCAAATATCTTTTAATAAATGCCCCAGAAAATACCCAACTTGCAGAGTCCACTTTGTTGGACAAAGCCCTGGGTGATTTCTGCTCCACAAAACCTTGGAAATCCTCAGAGCTTCCGTGGAAGGCCTAGCTGCTGTGGTATTGAAGAGCTATGAATGGATCTAGAAATTCTGAATGAAACTGAACTTATCCAATTCCTAATCAGGTCTAGAATCCCATTAAACTATAAATGAGGAAGGAACAAGTTGTCCTGGACAAGCTCATTCACCTGTTGGCCCTGATATAAGATTGTCAATATTTGTTCTATTCACTCCCACATGGTTGTGAGAATTTATTTTAAGATACCTTATATGAAAATGCTTTAAAAAGCATAAAGTGTAATATAGGAATCATGTGATAGCATGCCAGGATAATGATTCCAAGATATTGTGTCTATATTAAAATCCCATTGAGAAAATTTTAAAAATTATAGTTTTACAAATATGTTTGGTAAATATCACAAAAGTGATTATGCACAAAAAGTTGAGTACCGTTTATTCGATAACTGGATAACTGCTTATTGTTTCCTCTTATCCTTCACCTACCTCCTTTACATTCAGGGTATCCCCAGACTTCAGTGATGTCCCACGGACTCCTGTAATTCACTGTCTCTTGTTATTCATGTCAGGTTGTTAAATACAGCAAAATGGAGTCTTCTAAACTGTGCATGTACACATTTTTGTTATAAATTACTGTGCTAACAGTATATGGAAAACATGAATATTGCTTTCATTTGCTGCTTTTATTTCTCAACTTCCTTAGATATAGTGACTCCCTCTTTCTTTTTTCTTTTCTTTTTTTGAGTAAGTATGAATTTAAGAGGCCTCTAATAAGATGTGTTGAAAAACATCGTTGACAGCTCTTGTAGGATTTTCTCACCTAGATTTCCATATAATAAACTGTGCAATGAACATGAGAGCATGACAATAATTAGCATTTATTTTTATTTGATATATACATACATACATATACATATATATATATATATATATATATATATATATATATGAATTTTGCTATTCCTTATAACCTCATAGGCTAGATAACTTATTATTCCCATATTACGTATGCCTAAATTACAGAACACAGAGGTTAAATAACTGACACAGGCCATGTAGCCAGTAATAAATGGTCAACCCAGGTTTGAACCAGCCTATCTGATTTCACCACTTAGCTCTGAGCTCCAAGAAGCAGACATCAAAATAGGATTAAAAGTGCTCAGGTTTTGTTTGAGAAAATGCCTACAGAGCAATGGAGAAGGAAAACAGGAAAGGATAGGAGAGCTCTCACAGCACTACACAAGTCACTATAGAAATCAAAAAGAGAAAATGGGTTGGACAGAAGGACTCAGATGCAGGACATTCTGAGGAAGGTTGGGCAAGGCTGTCAGAGAGTCCTCAGGCCAAAGATGCCATCAGAGGAGCCCCCTGTCTCTCAGGACTGGGCCTCTTCATCTCCCTGCTGTGCTGAGTCACTGACAGGAAGCAGCCAGTGGGAAGTGTGCCTCAGTGCAAGTGCAGCTGTGGGTTTCAGAACACAGCATCTGGGGCCTGTGGTCAGCCATACTCCCTGCATAACACGTCTGCATGGCGGATCCTCAGGACCACCATCATATTCTTAAACACTACAGTCTACTGTCCAGTAGTCTAAAGCGGGAGTGGGGCAGGGGAAGAACAAGAAAACAGGAAGAGCAGTGCTGTGGCTAAGTCTAAGACGGAGTTTAGTAAAGAGGACACAGTGTACTATTAAGTCCAGGATAATATGGATTCTATAAATCCTTGCACATTTTTTCAAAGTAAGAATTGGGATTCTAGAAGACTTCTCTTTATAAGTCCACATAATTTATGAACAAAATATACAGTTGCTTAGAAATATCTAAAAGATCTGAAATGTGAGCTTATGAGGGTTTGACACACCTGAGAAACCCATCCTGGGAACCTGCCCATTAGGCCCTCAGGACTGTGCTGGGGATGCCCACAGGCATCTCATAGGCAGTCAGGCATATAGCCAGACTCCACAGCATCTCCCTGAAGGGAATGGCAAATGCATCTTTACCCCATCAGATGGTAGCAGGTATACCAGGTGGTTTTGGGGGGGCTTTGAAAGCCAAGAGGTACTTGTTCCTCTAACAGGGAGATTGTTCTCCAGGCTTGCATTTCACACTTATCTAAACCTGGTAAGTTGTATTCTTCGTATACATATAAAACTATAGCCTTTAAATGAGTCTACTGGCATTTTTCTATCAAATGCTTTCACCACGTGACACTCAAACAGCTGTGAAGTCTTATATTTACCAGCTTCACTCAGATAAGAAAATCCAGAGGTTACACAAGAAATGTCCATGTATTTAATAGATGCTCAGAAGCCCCCAGTTTCTTTTATCTGGCTCACTGTAACAGTTTACCAGATACTCCTGCCCAGGCTCACTCCCACTACACTCTATCCTGGACACTGCTGCCAGATAAATCTTCTTGAGCAGAAACATATAATGAAAACTAAAAAAACAAGTGTTTGGTTTCCATGCTGTTCTACTCACTTGTGCTACTAGGAAAGTGACAAAAATCTCTGACACTCATTTTCTAACCTATAAAATACAAACAGGATGGCTCCCAGTTATCAATGTAACGTCTTTAAGCTCCAAATTTACCTTTCATTGCTTGCTACTGGACCCTACAATTGTTTCTCCTTTGCCAGCTGGCACGATGTTAAACTTTATAAACTTTATCAGTAGAGGGTGCTACAGGGACACTAGAAGAGGTAGGTGTTTCTCTTCCTGGGTTGGGTGTGCCTCTCTCGCAGGAGCGTGCACCACATAGAGCTATGGTGGTGCCCAGTTCCTGAATTGCCTGGCAGCCAATGGCAGCTTTTAGCAAGCAACATGCCACGCCTCTCCATGGGCAGTTTTGCAGAGGGTGTTACCATCCCCACATACCCCTGAGAACAGCTGCTCTTGGCTTTGCTCAGAGGTCTGAGTTTCTGCACTTCCCCATGGACAGTTTCCCCATCACCCCAGAGTAAGATTCCTGGTGACACCAGCTGGCAACACCTCAGCCAGCCTCCATCATCTAGTGAGCTATGGCTGAGCCCTTTCCAACAACACTGGACTCCCAGCCTCATGGAAGGAAATTGTCCAGATTTGCCATTTTCTCAGCTCTAGCTGAGAGTGGAGGCTTCACCCTATATTTGTTCTTCTGAAATTCTTCAGTTTTCTTTTCCCCTTGCTAGCCAATCTCATTGTGATTCTTTATATTTAACTTTCCCTGTTTAAATTCCTCTGTGATTTCCATCCCCTAATTGGAACCTGACTAATACAACAGCATTGTCCATTACCATAGGATTAACTGAAATGAAGGGTGTAAATTGCAAAGCACAGTAACCTGCTAATGGCAAAAGTGCTTAGTAAATTGTAACTGTTAATATTATTAATGGAATTGAATCCTGACAACGACAATCCCTAATAAGGCAAATTGGAGACCTCACCATTTTACAAACACACGTGTCCCGTTTTATCTCTACGCTTTGTTCACACCTCTGCTTAGACTGCCTTTGAATGAACCCTTCAAGATTCAGAATCGCTGGAAAAATACTCGACTTCTAGCCTACAGTTGTTCAGCTCAAGCACAAGAGAGCCTTGATTACAAAGCAAATGCTCTTGCTGGCAATATATTCATTTCAATGTAACAAACACTGTTTTAGCATTTTCTATATGCCAACCATTATGTCCTTCACAACAGCTACCAAAGAAGAATAAGATAGCTTTCTGCCCTCAAGTCACTTACATCCCACTGGTATATAAAGAATTGATGACAAAGAGCTATAATGTAATTCTAATGGGTTTACAAATTTATTTACACTGCACTTAAATGTGCACAGAAAATACATCTTCTTTTATCTATTACAGCTCTTTCTAAGTAGTGGAGTAAACATAAATATTAAATTTGCCCAATATAGCAAAATGGTTTTATAACAGTCTCTTTTAATATCAGCCTCTTGTATATCTAGATACTACTCTACCCTACATTTGCTCCACTCCAAAAAGGCACCTAGGTTTGTTAAAGGTAGTTTATTTGACTTCACAGTATTAGTGTAAAACGAACATCCTTGCCTTGTGCTGGTTCTTATGTCTGTGCTGGTTGGGGTTTCTGAGGTATTATTGCAAAAGCTCCCATCCTTGGGCAATATGTTGGTTCCTGCTGCTCAACTTCTGCCTGAAATATCCTGTGGCTTTCATCTCTGTCAATGTGGTTGAGCCTCAGTGACACAGTATGTACGACTGGGCCCCATCTTGGTACTCTCGCTGGGATTGCAAACATATTCTGATTCTCTTCCCTTTATTCACCACAGGCTCCTAGACTTAGTCTATCAGACAGCCTGTGCTATGGAGCCGCCTTGGCTCTGATCCACGGCACGCCCACAGCCTCTCAGGTACCTTCAGTATTCACCCTCTCTCCCAATACGGGACAAAGAGGAAACTCTGGTGCTTCATAACCAAAGACAGCCAAGGGCCACTCATGAATGCTAAGCAGGTCCCCTCTACCTGACTACAGCACTCTCTTCTCACCTGGGCGGCCCTGGGTCCATTCCAGTCCACAGCATAGTGTCATTTATCCCTACAGCGTCCCAAGTGGGAAGAGGAGCCAAAATCTCTCCAGCTTTAATGTCTCCCTCTGACATCTGACATACTTTCTGTTCCAGGATTTCATTTTAGAGGGATGACACTGGGACTCACACATCTCAGCCAGATGTCCCTCTTACCTCTGCTCCTTTTTTGTCCCCGTAATTCCTGGAGGCCAGAAACAGCCGGTTTTTCTTTTACTTCCTCTTCTCCTCTAACAGACATTTCATCTACATTGCATATTTTCTTCCTCAGCTCACTTCACATGGAAAAATGGCAGACAGAGAAACTGGCTTACTAATAAACACATCAAAAAAAGTTTTACCTATTACGCCACTTTCATTTCTCAAGACAGTTTAATTATACCATTTCCTTCACAATATTCCCTAAAAACTACAAAATTTCTTGATGCTCCTTGGTCTTTTTAAAGAAAGAGATGCCATAAGCTGTATCCAAATCCTCTCCTTCCTGATGTCCACCTCATTGGCTCCACCACATCCCAACACCTGGTACTAACTCTTGATACCACCCTCCCCCACCCCTCCCCCATAGTAAGAACCTTTCATATGACTTTTTGAGCCAGAAATTGATTTAACAAACTGTGTTCCCCACTTCATGTTCTATTAGCAGCAGCATCTTCATTTCTCTGTTTGGGTATATAGTACAGACAGAGAATAGCTTGGACAAAAAAAATCTAAGATAAATGTTATTTCAAATAGTTAAAAATACTGTAGTCCCATTTTAGAGATACACAAATAAAGCGGTGCTTAGTGATTCCAACAAAATCTGCAGAATAATTCTATCCAAACTGCAAAAGGATATGTTCGACAAAGACTTGGAAAGACCAAAAGGAGATATTGAGTTAACTTGAAACTTAACTTTGTAACCACACATCGCTCCTGTGCTTTGTAGTAACAGTAAGTATTTGTTGAACTGAGTGTAATGGGATTGATATGTCATACTTGGTTCCATACTGAGTAAGTAGAAATTAAAGTCATTTACTTATCCCTGAAAACATAAAAGCATATTCTTCGGCAGAAATTACTCATGAAATCTCAGGCAGAACCAAGAGTTTTGGAAAGTTGGGCTTATTTTTATTTCTACTAAAAAAAGAAATTCACTTAAATCTGAAAGGCCTAAGTGGCTGTCACTATGCTTGGTTTCTAGACCTCATTTCATAAATATTTTCATGAACTACCGCTTCTGTTTGCTTCCTGTTGAAGGGAGTTTCTCTGATTGGAAAAAGGGAAGTCTTTGTTGCGTGTACAGTTCAAAACAGCCTTCTTTCCCTGACTGATTTTGTAGTCACATCATGGATGTCGCTGCAGGTGGTTCTGAGTCTGAAATTCAGCTGGAGGGAGAGCAAATCAATGATTCACTTTAAGGAAAAATAACTAGCTTTAGGCAAAAAATTAAAATTCAGGACAATAAATGAAAGCAGTATATATCACGATCAAAAATTATATTAGTGACTCAAAGAGCTGAGATATTCAATACTGTTTAGTCTTGCCTTTATTTTTTTTTAATGGTCTGTATGTTTTTTATAAAGTCATCTAAGCTTTCTTTGTCTGAAGCAGTGTTGTAAACTTAGCAGAAAAAATGAAATACCCCAAAAGCAATTTAGTCAAAACTGTCACAATGATCAGAATAGACCATCTACATGGGAACCCAGTTGGCAGGATTTAACTCTATCAGTTACACACCACAGAGACAGGCTGAACTGATTAGAGATATCCTAGAAAGGGTCTTTGGAATAATTTAATTAATGTATTCAGGTATGGTTTTGAAATATATAAAAACAAGTCAGGAGAATCGCATGTTTACTTTAGCACAATTGAAGTAATGTCAAGGAATACACGGAGAAGCACACACTTGTTTTCTCAGCATGAAAAAGTATAATTACTTTCATGTTACAAACGATATAAATTAGGTATAAGAGAAGACAATATAGAGTAGTTGGAGGAAGTATTGGCCTTTCGTTTGGACTAACTTGAGTATGACAGTGCTACAATTGGCAAAAATCTAAAAGTGAGACGGCTTTTCTTGATGAGGCTGAGGGCAAAGGGGCACTCAACATTGCTGGATGGAATGCAAAATAGTACAAGCCTTACAGAAGCTAATTTGGCAATACGTAGCAGAATCATTAATACTATAATCTTTGATATAGCAATGTCCTAGAAAATTATCCTAAAGATGCCTTGAAAAAAATTTGAAAGGCATTCACAAATGTCTGTAAATTAGACCATTATAATTTACAATAACAAATGGCTGAGAGTAGCCATTAATAGAAAGCTGAATAAATTATTTCATATCCATACAACAAAATATATATATTTATAAAATTAATAAGTAATAACTAATAATCTTTCTATGGTGTGATCCCTGATATGTATACCTAAGTGAATTACTAATGTAGAGAAAGTTTGTATAGTATTCTACCATTCATCTAATAAAGATTCTATTAATTCCACTATATTTTGAAAATGGAAGACTAACTCAAATACTTTTAAATTGGTAAGTTCATAGCAATTTTTAAAAAGTACCTCTTGATTACTTATGGAAGATGCTGTATATAAGTCAATATTTTTTTTAAAAACTGGACAAAGGAAAAATATCAAACATTAATCTGGGCTCTCTATATGAACTGTACCTCACGATAACAAAATAAGTGATAAGGGAAACTTTCTCTTCATAAACCTGTTGCAACTAGTCAATAAAAATTAGTAGAATTAAAAAAAATAGTAGAATTAGAATATCATGATTTTATAACCCCTGATGAAATAATAATTAATGACTGCAAAAAGAGAAAAATCACACAATGGGTCCTTGATATAAGTATTCAATATCACTTATGAAGGAATCTTTTAAAATACAGACCCCCAACCTAGTCAAGACTCTAACTTAAACAGCCAGTTTATAGAACATACAGGGACAGCATAACATCTTAACATAAGAGGGCAATCTTAGGTTAAAAAGACTGTAGAATATTTTAACAAACAACCCTGTTATTTCAACAATTGAATTGAAAAAAAAATTAAAAGAGGTAGAAGAAAGGAAGCTTCAGGTTAAAACAGAACAATCGCATAAACCAATTTTAATGCATTGACCTTATTTCTTTTTTCTTTTTTTTTTTTAAAGATTTTTATTGGGGAATTAGGGGAAGGGGAGCAGAGAAGTTGCTATCCTTTTGTTCTTCAATCTAGTTGTGGAGGACGTTGCTTCACTGGTCCAAGTTGGTACCATCATTGCCCTCTTCCCAGGCAAGGCAGATCAGTCGCCGGCTTCTGGACGGCCGCTCACTGCGGCTGCTGGCCGCTCACACTGGCTGCCGGCCACACACGGTAGCCCATGGCAACCCACTGCAGCAGGGGCTGCAGCCTACGCCTGTCACCGGCAACCCAGCTCCAGGTCTAGCTGTTGTTCAGCATCTTAGCTGCAGAGGGCAGTGTCACTGTCACTGGCCCTCATATGTGGGATCCGAACCAGACCCTGTGGCATCCCAAGCCAGCTCTTAACAAATGCGCCACTCGGCCAGCCCAGCATTGACCTTATTTCTATCATAATTCAAACAAAGTGAAATAAATGAATCAGAGTAGTTTGAGCCCCTTATATTTAATATTAAGAAATTATATTTTTATAACTTTTATAATGCTATGATAGTGTTGTTGGTAATTTCTTTAATTTTTTTTTTACTTTTAGATATAAATAATATGACTTTGTTTCAAAATAAAACAGAGGGAGAGGAAAAGTGGGAGGAAGGGCAGATGAAATAAGATCAGCCAAGACTTGATAACTGTTCAAGCTGAGTGATGGGTACATAAGAAATTATTATACTATTATTTCTAGTTTTGTATATGTTTGGAAACTTTAATAAAAGAAAAATTAATTTTGGTGTAGATGATTAACTCTGTGATCTGGACAAGTTACCTACCTTCCCTAAACAGTATCAGCAAAAGGAGATATCATTTTCACAAGGGGGTTATTTGGTAAGCATTAATGCTGCTTCCCTTTATACCTTCACCAAAGTCCACTAAATACAGATCTTTGGCAACTGAGGAAAAAACTTAATATAACCCTGCAGGTTAAGTAAAATGTCAATACTACCTACTATATTAATAGATAAACAGAAGCATGAAAACTTAAGCACGTTTCTTATGATCACTTACAATGACAGTCAAAATTAAACTCAAATTGAAGTATCATTTTATAATAAAAATTTTAAATATCACAAATTTACTTTAAAATTACCCAATCTTTTAGTGCTTCTCTCTACTTATGTGAAATAAAGTAGCTTGAATAAAGATAAGAAATGAGCACCATGGGTAGCAACAGATTTACTTGATGCAGTTAAGCTATACTATTTTACAAAGCACATACTTATAGCTCTGAAATTTACCTGAGAATTACTATAAATACCAAAGCTGTAGATGCAGCGCAAAAATTTATTCAAAAGTGTATTTAAAGCTTTATTCCTGTAGGAGAAAAGATACTGAATGCATCTTTAAATGCAACATGCATTTAAAAGCCAACTCATTATACCCACCCTGGAAAAATATAACCTTGGGGCTTGTTAAGAGGCACTGGAATTGTCAGAAACAATTTTTTATGGGCATTGAAACAGGAGCAAGGCAGGTTGTACTTTACTTGGTGACATTTTCACAGCAGCTCATCAAAACGATAGATGTACAAGGTGCTTTGTCAGTTAATTACATAAATTGGCAGAAATGCCAAAAAATGTTCTCCTGTCCCTCCTTCAAGTGATCCAAGGAAAAATGATTTTCTGTCTTTTCCATATATCTTTGATACAGTCACAAATCTTGTTTTAAACTAAAATCTTTCTA
>NW_017731886.1:1133941-1135719 GCF_001890085.2 Hipposideros armiger | reverse complement strand
TGATACATCAATAAGAAGTTAATATCCAAAATATATAAAGAATTCATAACACAACATCAAAAAAAAATCTGATTAAAAAACTGGGCAGAGGAATTTAATAGACATTTTTCCAAAGAGGACATACAGATGGTCAATAGACACATGAAAAGATGCTCAGCATCACTAATTATCAGAGAAATGCAAATCAAAACTACAATGATATATTACCTCATACCTGTCAGATCAGCTATTAACAGAAACACAACAATAAGTGTGACTGAAGATGTGGAGAAACAGGAGCCCTTGTGCACTGTTGGTGGGATTGCAAAGTGGGTACAGCCGCTATGGAAAACAGTATGGAGGTTGCCCCCAAATTAAGAATAGAACTACCATACAATCCAGCAATTCCACTCCTGGGTATCTATCTAAAGAAAATGAAAACATTATTTCAAAAAGATATATAAACCTCTACATTCATTACAGTATTATTTACAATAGCCAAGATGTGAAAGCAACCTAAGTGTCCATCACAGTGGAATATTACTCAGCCATAAAAAATGCACAAAATGTTGCCATTTGTGACAATATGGATGGACCTAGAGGGTATTATGCTAAGTGAAATAAGTCAGAGAGAGTCATCATACTGTATGATTTCACTAATATATGGAATCTAAAAAGAAACCAAATGAACAAACAAAACAGAAACAGACTTATAGACATAGAAAACAAACTAATGGTTGCCAGAGGAAAATGGGTGGTGGATAGGGTGAAAAAGATGAAGGAGAATAAGAGGTGCGTATTTCCAGTTATAATCAGTAAGTCATGGGGATGTAATCTACAGTATAGGAAATACAGTCAATATCATAATAACCTTGCACAGTGTCAGACTTACCATGGTGATCACTTCATTAAGTATATAAATGTTGAACAACTTTGCTGTGTACCTGAAACCAATGTAATACTGGATATTAACTATATTAAAAATAAATTTAAAATAGAAATAATAGCTGAAAAATGGTGACTACTCAATTTGTACTGTGCTGAAAGCACTTAGGAAATAGGTCATTTAGAAGTGATAGCATTTTTGTTTGCTACTTCTAGAAGAACCTGAATTTGAGAACTCTTTGATTTTCCTTCCCCTCCTTCCCCTGTCCACATAGGTGTTTGCTATTGCAATCAGTTGCTGGTAAGTTTCTTGATTCAGGAGAGAAATGGGAGGAGTTATTTTTAAGAAGATGTGGCAGCTAGTGGGAAGGGTTAGAAGTGGTAGACAGTAGATCTATGCTAGCCCAAAAGGTTCTGAGCCGAGGAGGGCAAGAGTCAAATTAAAAGGTGGAGTGTAACCAACTATGGCCAAAATTAGTTAGTTCTTATCTCCAGATAAGCAAGAAAGAACCTCTCATTGAAGACTATCTCAGAGCACTCAGCAGTAACTAGACTGTTTGCTGAGGCATCTATGAGTGCCATGTTCAGGGCCCATCTTTCCTTCAAGGTCTGGGAATGAAGAAGGGATGTTATAATTATGCTAAAGTCAAACCTGTTACAAATTTTTTTTTCCAGTTTTCCTCTTTTCCAGTGTCAAGTTGAAAATTTTAGTTCTTACTGAAAAGAGAGGAAAGGGAATGGAAACAAACAAGAAAAAAATTGTGAAGAAATATGGATAAATAAATATGGACAGAGTCCTTAAGACAGAAACATGGAAACAAAGGCAAAACAAAAATACGTAGTCCCAGGTAGGCCTATAAAATTGATACATACTGTACTGATAGTGTTAAAAGATGCTGTGTTTATGTTCACTA
>NW_017731886.1:1127011-1132304 GCF_001890085.2 Hipposideros armiger | reverse complement strand
AAATGGTCAAATTCTGCCAAGTGTCTGTCAACTCTACCCAGGTGTGCAAGCCCCACCTCCTGCCCCAACCCATCCTGACCAACTTTTATTTTTTGTCTCAAATCCCACTACTTTGTTCCTTCACCCCAGCAGAACTCTACTTTCCACATATTTTACACTTTTCTGACTGTGTTACCCTCCATGAAGAGGGTCTTCAGCCCCATCTAACAGGTCAGCTAAGAGCTGTCTATTCCTTACAGCCTAATTCAAACTTTTGCTTCTCTGTGATCTGATGAGCATGAAACCTTAGACACTACAGACAATAATGTGTCTTCTAAAAAAGTCTAACAGTATCAAGATGCAGGAAGAGGATCTTGTTATTCCCTTTTAACATATGGAGAGACTGAAACACACTAACTGATTTATGTAAGCTACATAAAAAGCCAAGGTCTACATAGTGATAAAGAAATATATTGAAAAGTCCTAAATTGGTATGGGTGGCCTTTTTGTAATTGAGAAATCAGATCCATCTTATGAAATGTTTCATCAAGACATCTGTTTCAAATAAATATATTCTCAGCAAGGAAAGTGTTGAAACCCAAATGTTTCATCAAGGATGAATGAAAACAGTAAGTATTATACCAAGATTCTTTCTCCACATGTTTAATTTAAAAAGACCATGCAAAAAGATGTATACTCCATTTCAGACACACACTTATCTCTAACACCTGTTCATTTCAGTTACTGCTTTGATATACACCTCAGTGCAAACACTACAACAAAGATGTAATATATTGGAGACAAATAATTCATATGGTGACTTTGTGGAAGAAAACAAAGCTTGCATCAGAGGTAAAGAGAAAATAGCACAAAGGTCTCTTGTCTCTGCTTCTCTCTGTTGTCATGATCTTAGAAGGTCAGAGTAGATATATTTTTATTTTCACTCTTCTTAATAAAATAACAAATCTCAACCCTTATCTTTCATCACTCATGGGAAAACATTGCAGTCAAGTTCTTTATTATTTTTGCTTCATTAAGTCCAGCAATTAATCCAATTTAAGTGGTTACTTAGTACTCTAGGAACCCTTACTTCATCAGATACATTTTAGAAAGAAAGAAATACTGAGTTAGTTTGGTAACTTTTATTCTAAAAATATAGCACCATTCCATATTTTCCTGCTTTGGGCCTAATACCTTCCAGTGTTTTATGGTTCTATTTTCCATTAGAAAAATGAATGTAGAGAGAATTAACATGAGTCAAGAATAGAGTCAAGTTCAATATAGAATTATGAAATATTATCATGTAGCTCAAAATTATATACTTATTATATCAGCAAGGTTCTACTTTATTTCCAAGGACATATTTAGTCCTTTTCATAACATATGCTATTTCAGATGATGAATTGCTGAAAGAATTACAAAGAAGTTATATTTTCTTATGGCAGAATAGAGCCATTTGTGACAACATGGATGGATCCTGAGATTATGCTAAGTGAAATAAATCAGACAGGAAAAGTTGAGAACCATATGATTTCACTGATATGTGGGATATAAAACTGAAAACAACAAAGGAACAAGACATAGAAACAAAAACTCACAGACACAGACAATAGTTTAGTGGTTACCAGAGCGTAAGTGGGGAGGGAGATGGTAGATGAGGGTAAAGGGGGTCAAATATATGGTGACGGAAGGAGAACTGACGCTGAGTGGTGAACACACAATGTGATATATAGATGATGTATTACAGAATTGTACACTTGAAACCTATGTAACTTTACTAACAACTGTCACCCCAATAAACTTAAAAGAAAAAAAAGTTATATTCCTTTGCCTCCATTATCAAGCAAAATATACATACTTTCCAATAAATAATTTCAGGGTGATATTTCATTGATAACATTGTAATTTTATATTAAAATTATTTAAAAATATTGAAAAATATTTAGGCATAACAAAAAATCACAGATATATATGTGCAAATATAATTTGAATGTATTTTAATTTTCAATTTTTGAGCAATGACTAACTGTAAATGAAATATCAAATATGCAAAGTATGCTTTCACATCTCTAAAGAGTCTTCATAACATCCTTCTATAAATTTTTTCAATCTTATCTCATCTATTTAGAATAATTAAAGTCAAGTATTATTTAGTTAAAATTGGGCATACGTAAACCTGATGGAATAGTATACAACAGGTTTTAAGAACTTTTACCTTTTTTCCCCACCATAAACCCACCTTCTAAGAAACCCCAATATCTATAGGAGTAGACAGTAAAGACCAGTGGGTGGGCCACATTAAATTCCTGGATTGCCCTAATCAGCAGAATGTTGGACAGTGACAATATAGAAGAGCTCCTAGGAGGCAGATAAGATACACTGATGACAGATGCTCACCGGGAAAGCTTTGGCAGAGACATGACCTCCTGAGCGGCCTTCAAAGTGAATTCTTGGATTATTAGTCACACCTTCTATTTGAGGCTGTGATCATTTGCCCTGGGGTCTTTTTATTCCTTGTTTTCCTCATTCAGTTCCTTCTCTGTCGCTTTTCATGTTGAGACATTTATAAGTGTTTCTTGTGAAAGGTATTTGAAAAGTGTAAGAATTATGTTTAGAACACTTTCAGCTCTTCAGAGGAAAACTACCATAAAATCTAATAGATAAATAATAAATCAACTGAACAGATGTTGACTTTTTCTTGTCAGACAGTGACTTTAAAATCCTGATTCAGAATCTCTGACAAAATGAATAAACTAAAAATGAAACTCAATTTGTCTACCTTACCCAAGGACAAAAGATTTAAAAAAAAAAAAAAGCAACTTAGATTAAACAGAATTATCTGTATCCTATCAAATGAGATGAGACAAGGACCATCTTTCATATCTTAAAGCAGATCTTGTAATAAAAAGTAACATACAAAATAGGATGTTTTATTCAAGTTGATTATCCTGTGCATTAAATGGAAATTAGTAAACCCAAGCCATATGTTCTTAATTAGATTCTGAAAATAATTTAACACATTGTTTATATTTTCTAAAGGAAAGAGACACTGGGTATTATCCAAAAAAATATATTAAAATCTAAACACTAGTTGAGAATCACCTTGCAATTTCTTTTCTTAGAAAAAAAACAAAACACACTGTTTTCTGGCAATACAAGCAGAACATTAGTTAAGAAGGAGACATAATCTTGATATCAAGAAATGGAATATACACCTCTGGAATTTTAAGTTCAGTACCTACAGCTGAAAGTTTACCCTCATTGCCTATATTTCTACTTTCAGTATTGTGGTGCAAATACTCTTTATTTAAACTTCTCTAGTCTGGAAAATTCCACAATTTAGATTATTATAAATTTTAAACATCATATAAGGGAAAAACTTTGAACTCTTGCTACTTAAAGTGTGACACATGGACCAGCAGCATGGGCATCGCCTTGGAACCTGTTAGGTATGCAGAACTGATGTCCTCACCCTAGATCTACTGAATCCAAATCTAAATTCTGACAAAAATCCCCAGGTGATTTGTGTTCACATTATAGTGTGAGAAGCAGTGATCTGATTGCTTCCTGGCACTTAATTGGCCTCCTATATACATTAATAACTTTTTGGTGATTCTTTTTATTTATTTATAAATTTAATCCAATCCACCAAATAAACTTGCTTGAAAGAATTCCATGACTCCACTGAGTGAAGGAAAATCACTGCTTCTTCAGAAAATTTCCTAATAGAAAATATGTATATACTGATTGGAAAAATTTTTAGAAAAACTATGAAATAGATCAAGTTTCTCTTTACGATCTGACCCTGCCCTCACCAGTGACCACAGCTCCCTCACAAATCCCCATTCCTCTTTCAACCACATTCTTCTCCCTTCATTATTCTTCTACATTGAGTTTCCTTTTTGAGAGGATTAATTTTGCCAAAGTCTTGTCAAGCTTTAAAGTGTTTTCTTGCATACACTTAATATTTAAAACAAGATTCCCTTTCTATCCTTTTACGGTTTTGTTTCTATTGTATAACAAAACTGCACACATTAAAAAATTCACAACAAATGTGAAGTGTTTAAAAATAACAACAATAGAAAAACATAAGCAGAATAGAGAGCCCAGAAATAAACTCATGCATTTATAGTCAACTAGTATTTAACAAGGGAGCCAAGAACACTCAATGGAGAAAAGACAAACTCTTCAATAAATTGTGCTGTGGAAACTGAATTTTCACATGTAAAAGAATGTAAAAGAATAAAACTAGACCCGAATATTACACTACTTACAAACATTAACTTGAAATGAATTAGATACTTAAATATAAGACCAAAAACCATAAAACTCCTAGAAGAAAACGTAGGAAAAAAATTCCTTAACATGAGTCTAGTCAATGCTTTCATTGATATGACACCTAAAGCATAAGAAACAAAATCAAACGTAAACAAGTGGGACTACTTCAAACCAAAAAGCTTCCACACAGCAAAGAAACAAGCAACACAATGAAAAGACAACCTATGGAATGGGGGGGGGGAATTACAAACCACATATTGGTTAAGGGGTTAATATCCAAAACATATAAATAACTCATACAACTCAATAGCAAATAACGCAAATTATCCAATTAAAAAGTGGACAAAGAACCTCAATAGACATTTTTTTCCAAAGAAGATATACAAATGACCAAAAGATAAATGAAACAGTGCTCAAAATCACTGATCATCAGGGAAATGCAAATCAAAACCATAAGATATCGTCTCATGCCTATTAGAATGGCTACCATTGAAAACAAAAGTGGTAACAAATATTGGCAAGGATGTGAGAAAAGGGAATCTTTGTGCATTGTTGGTGGGATTATAAATTGGTGCAGCCACTATGAAAAACAATACGGAGTTTCCTTAAATAATCAAATCTAGAACTACTGTATAATCCAGCAATTCCACTTCTGGGAACATATCTGAAGAAAACAAAAGTACTATATTGAAAAGATATCTGCACCCCCATGCTCATAGCAGGATTATCTGCAATAGTCAAAACATGGAAACAACCTATGTCCACCAATAGATGAATAAAGAAGTTGTGAGATATCTATATCTATCTATATCTATCTATAGATAGATATTCAGAGGATGCCAAAAAATGTATACACATTTTAAGAAAGTAAAACTGTATTAAAATTGTAATATTCAATATACATCAATAAAAAAAGATGAATGCACGTTAATAACGTTGAATTCCTGTATTTACAAGAGGTGCTCAAAGTGGTTACCATCAGCGTCCAGACACTTCTGATTATGGTGAACTACTGCTTGAGCAACACTGACCAAAG
>NW_017731886.1:1111008-1118736 GCF_001890085.2 Hipposideros armiger | reverse complement strand
ATAGAAACCTGTCTTAGTAGGAACACTCCTTTAGACCCCCTCATGATCATGTTGAGCGTGAGCACACACTGGTGAAGGCATGTAAGCCAGCCCTCCATGCTTTTATTTCCTAATGTTAGACAACCAATGTTTTAATTGCCCACTCCAGTTTAATAGGGATTAAACTATTACTCTGAGGAGAACAGCTCTCTGCCCACTGTTGGACATTATTAGCTGTAAATTGCGTCCCTTGATTTGAAGAAATGATGGACAGCTGTCCAATCTGGTGCAATATCCTCTGTTCCAGTTCTTTCATAACACTGTGAGCATTTTCATCTTCCACTGGGGAAGCAAAGCCCAGTCCAGGGTCAGTGTCTGTTCCTATCAGAACCCATTTGTAACTTCCCAGCATCAGTCTCACTTGCGAGCTATGCTCAGGGCCTTCCCACCAGGGAATCTGCCACATAACCATCTGCAGTCTTTTGTTGGCAGATTGAACAATCCTTGTTGGCTTTTTGTGTCTCAGAGGGTGCAAGAAGGCTATTTAGATTTAGCCCACCTTTGCATTGCTATAGATGGACATGTCCATTCAGTTCATGGACCTGGTGGACATCTCAAAGGAGCACACAGAGATATCTGCTTGTCAATTCCAATCACCTCTGAAGCCTGGAAAGACATTCTTCTGATGAGCATCAATATGTTCACTCTTCCAATGTCCACCGAGCGGGTCTCCTCTTCGGGCATCCCTTTAGCAGGCCAGGTTTCCACTGCACTCATGCCTGACAACACAGCCAGGCCACTGCCCATGAGCCAGTAAAAACCCAAACATAGGTGTTTTTACCACTATTCAACTCTTCCATCACTGCTAGGAAAAGGTATGCAATTCAGCCCAAACGAGCTAATGTTTTACCTTCTTGAATCAGAGCGGTGGCCTTCCAAATAGGCTGTTGCCTGTGCACCTTGGAGCTGCTATTCACAAGCCAAGCAGCTCTTTGCTGGTCAGTTGAGGGTTCTTTATCGGGCAGCTCTTCATACAGTTCTAAAGTCAGTCCTAGAGGAAAAGAAGCTCGCTGCTCGTATCTCCTCCTTGTATTCCCCAGGCACGATGATCCTGTAGAAACCATTTTCATTTTACTGTGGAACTCTTCTGGGCACTGTCACCCTCATTAGATGTTTCAATTCTCTAGTCCAAACGTCCAGTAGTCGTCGCTGGGAGGTGCTCACTGGCTCTTGCCATTAAGCCCCAGTCTACGCCCCACAAAGGGCCATCACACAGAGACTCTGTCCCTGCCAGCATTCCAGCTTCTATGCTACATTGTGTGGGCTCAGGCAATTTGGTTCCCATTTAGCATGTCCAGTGAATACTGCTTGCCTCTGTTTTACAATAGTAGGTGGGGGACATGTTCCCAATCAGACACAATTTCCATCCCCTTAACACAATCAGGTAAAAGGGATACAACCACTTCACATAGCGCCTGTTGCAAAAGTACCGATTCTCCTTCCAACTTTTACCTTAATTCCATCAACTCTAATGTTCCTAACTATCACCTCCATTAAGANAACTCATCATGGAAAAGGGAAATTCTTTCACTCATTTAAATGTATCTCCTTGCTTTATTAGCTTACATTTCAAAAACACACAAATCACATTTCTTTGTATTTCATTAGTATGGAATTATAACAATGTAGCAAAAATTAACAAGAAAATTAAGTTGTGTAACTCAGAACACAAGAGAGAATTATTTGTGTACTTATTTATGCTTACCCACTGACCATTTTGCAACTTCACTTTCCCAATACTATTATCTGTACTTTAAAATCTGCACAGGAAACAAGGCTGAGGTGATTATTCAGAATACTTAGGAAAACAAAAATAAAGTCAATTTACTTTCAACCTCTAAAAACCCAATTCACAAATACTGTTTTGCATGTACAAATCCCAAGATAAAAGAAACTATTTTTATTCATTCAGTCAGTAACTTACTAAGTGCCAAGCAATATGGTAGGTGCCACCGAAATAAAGACTAGGACACAATCATTGTCCTGAAAAAATTCTAAGTGGAAGAGAGACAAGTGAATAAAGAGGTACAAATTGCATGTTACATTTGATAACTGTGGTGTAGAAAAAGTCCAATGAAAGGCCAAATAAGTAGGGGGAAAAGAAAAATAGGGGAAGGCTGCACAGAAAATGTGATGCTTAAGCTGATCCTTGAAGGATAAGTAGCAGCAGGTAGAGAAGAGAGACAAAGAAGAAATTTCCAGGCCAAGAGACTCTGAGATCACAAGTAGCTTAGGAAAGATAGAAAACAAGTACAAGTATGAAAGAACAGCAAGAGAAGAGTCTGATATGGTTGGCCAGATAGTGAAGGGCTTTCAATATCAAGTGCAACAGGTTTGTAGGAGATGGGCATCACTGCAGAATTTTAAACAAGCAAGAGATGTATTTGGGTTTTTGATAGAACCCTTTGGTAGCTCTATGGAAGATAAATTTGAAAGGGACAAGACTGGAGATAGGGACTTAAGTTATGATTTATTGCAGTACATGGATGACTCAATGTCTAATCTAAAGAAGACTGACAGGGGGCCGGCCAAGTGGCGCATTGGTAAGAACTGGCTTGGGACACCAGAGGGCCCCAGTTTGGATCCCACATCTGAGGGCCAGTGACACTGCCCTCCACAGCTAAGATGCTGAACAACAGCTCAACCCGGAGCTGGGTTGCCGTGAGTCGCTGGCAGTGGCATAGGCTGTAGCCCCTGTGGCAGTGGGTTGCCATGGGCTACCATGTGTAGCCAGCAGCCAGCGTGAGCCACCCTCAAGCCTCCGTGAGCGGCCGTCCAGAAGCCGGCGACTGATCTGCCTCACCTGGGAAGAGCACAATGATGGTGCCAACTTGGGCCANTAGAAAAAAGAGATCAGATTTGTGGTTACCAGAAGTGGAAGTGGGGCAGGGAGGCGAAATTAGAGTTGGATGAAAGTGGTCAAAAAGTACAAACTTCCAGGAAAAAAAAAAAAAGGAAAGAAAGAACCTAAGTATACTTATCACCCATTTTTTAAAAAAAGAAGCCTCTGTGTGCTCCTCCTCAGGAAACCACGTTTTAAACCTTATTTATCATTTTATTGCTTTACCTTTTATTTATACAAAGATAACTATGTTGCTAAGCAATGCATTATTTAGTCTTGCGTGATGCCATATAGAATTGTGATCATTCCATGCTACCAGCATTATTGATTCAATACGTATTACGTTCCTTCAAGTCTGTTTTTACGTAAGCTGGGATAGATTGTTTTTCATTGCCATGTAATATTCCAGTCTTTTTTCCACAGGCCTTGGGTTATTACCAGGCTTTAGGGAACACTATTAGCACTCTCCTGAGCCTCTTGCACGTGCTGCCTGGTGCACACCCACTACTCCTTCTACGCTGTGTGCCTAAAAGTGGAGTTGCAGGCCTGCGAGGACATGCACACCTTTCCATCGCTAGGTAATTGTTCTCAGAGTTGGTTATTCAGATTTCTATCCTTCTAAGAACTGCACTGTGCTCATGAGGGGAGAAAGAGCCTCATAACACGCAGCTCAGGAGGGAAAGGTAAATGTAAGTTAGAAACATTCAAAAGGCTACCTGAAAAGAGGTATAACCTACATTTTAAAAGGATCATTGCATTTGTCCAGGAAAATACTTAGTATCCACCAGAGAGGTTACAATGTAGATATATAAGGCAGTCCCTATGTTTGTCCAGAGTAGAAAGACATTAATAGTCATATTATAAGTTAAACGTTCAACTTTTAGAAGGTTGACATGAATGCCTGTGGGTTACCAAGTGGCAGATTTCATTACACATTTCTCCCTCTATATCCATTATGGTACAGACACGACTTCCCAGTGATTAAGAGATACCCTTGACAGAATAGGCAGGAAAGAGAGGCCTTCCTGATGGGCCTACTTTAATACTCTAATCAGTAGTTTGCAGCTGTAGTGTAAAATATATGGTTGAAGCCGTTTAGTGCTTCACACATGCATTCGGTGTTCCTTCAAAAACGTACTGAAATGGCATTTGCCGTCCTGAAGGAGAAAATCCTGGGCCATCTAGAGAATAGGTATATTCCCATTAAGATATTGTAGTATCAAATTAATTTGGAATGTCATTTTGCAGGTGAGTGAAGAACCCCAAACTCCTGATGTCGTCCTATATGAGACTTGGACATTTTCTGCATTATAAGCATCACAAAGAGGACAGCACACCAAATGACAAACTGCTATAGTATGAAATGGAATGGAAAGTAGGCAGTTTTTATTTGTCTATTATCTCCATTCTGCCTACATGTGAAACTGGGCAGTTCCTGGACTAAGCCAGGAAAATGGGATTTAGGAGACACAAGGATCTCTTTTGGATGTGGTTAGAGGGTGGGAATACGATGACCTTGCATATGCTGAGGCAGATTGTTCCTTGTTGATGGTGGCCTTTTGTAAGTCAAGCAGTTAGCAGCCAGGGAATGGAAGAGAGATACCAATGTTAGTGGGTAATGGTCTGTGTATGAAGTGAATTTAGCTGGATCATCTCAAGTATTGCCTTTTTAAGTATTTTTGTCGCATGATTTAACACATACAACCTTCCTGAATAGAAATTCTTATAAATCCAATGTGCTAAACTTATAAATTCCTTGAATTTAAAGTTATCTTAGAATGTTCCAATACTGAGAATAATTTAGTAAGATTTCACCTCATAAAGCCTAAATTATGTACATCATGGCTGGGATCTTTGGGATTATAACTACAAATATTTTTGAATGGATATACTCTCATTTTTTTTATATTCTTGGGATGATATAATTCTTAAGGATATTTAATCTTTTACCCAAGTAATTTTCTCCATTCCACTTGAGGTTGTCTGCCTCCAGTCGTGTATGTGTGTATATGTGTGTGTGTGTGTCTGTGTGTGTGTGTGTGTTTTAACTGATATTTCCCAGATTCAGAAAATACTATTTAACTGAGTTAATATTTAATCATTTCTATTTTCTTCATCGATGCAATAATATAGTTAGACCAGATGAAGAAATGACTTTGCTTTATAATACTTTATGATTCATGGCTTTGTAGACCTTAGCTATTTTATAGTAAAGTGATGAGTATCTCATGTAATTTATATAATTATGGCTTGCTGCTTTCACACTGGGCAATTATATTGAGTTTCATCTCAAAAGTAATTGCCTTCTTCTACTTCTCACCAGAAGTAGGAGACACAATGGTCATTTTGTAGACATGATGTAATACAAAATCACAAAACACAATATCCAAAACATAGTACAGTAGTCGCTCCTTATCCATGGAGGATATGTTCCAAGACCCCCAGTGGATGCCTGCAACTGTGGATAGCACTGAACCCTATAAATACTATGTTTTTCTTTCCCCTATACATATATACCTTTTTCACTTGAAGTAAGTACTTCATGGCTCCTTTTTTGGTGTATCTGAATTGCCAGCATCACTACTCTTGTTTTGGGGGGGGGCCATTATTAAGTAAAATAGGTGACTTAAACACAAGCACTGCAATACCAGGACAGTTTATCTCATAACCCAGTCAGCTACTAAGTAACTAATGGGGTGGGGAACGTATACCACGTGGATACACTGAGCAAAGGGATGATTCACATCCTTGGCAGGATGGAGCTGGATGCAAGAGACTTTATCATACTACACAGAACTCCTCAAAATTTAAAACTTGTGAATTGTTTATTTCTGAAATTTTCCATTTAATATTTTTGGACCACTGTTGATCATGGGTAAGTGAAACTACGGAAGCAAAACGATGGATAAGGGGGGATCACTATACACTATAGAGTATCAGTTGTTTACCCTTGTGACTGCGTGGCTGACTGGGCTGCTGCTGCTGCCCAGCATCACAAGAGAGCATCATACTGCATATCGCTAGCCTGGAAAAAGATCAAAATTCAAAATTCAAAATAGGGTTTCTACTGAATGTGTATTGCTTTTGTACCATCCTAAGGTCAAAAAAATCTTAAGTCAAACCACTGTAAGTCAGGGACCCTCTGTAATAATAAACTTTAACTTAAAGTAGTATAAACACTCAAGGAATTCATCTCAAAGGCCAAAAAGGCCATAGGTAAAGGTAAGCTCCTGAAGTTTTAAGTGAGGGCTCTGGTTCACCCTTTGTGTATTGGTGTCATTCTCATGCTGATAGCTGATAGCTGATGGCTACAGCAGTTATAGTCATCACATACAGATGGAATTTTCCAACAGGCTTTCTCATGTCTCTTTGGACAGAATTCCATCAAATCCTCATAAAGCTCAGCTCAATCACTGGCAAAAAAATAAAAATACCATGATTTAACTTAGAATAATCAAAATCCACACCTGGGGCTTGAGCTGGGACCAACTTCCCTGAAACATATATATTCAGAGGATGGACACATGAATAAAACTAAGGTTATGTTAGAAGGAGGAAATATGAATATATCCAGGAGGCAAAAATCTTTGTCACTTACAATACACAAACAAAATCATGCAGGATGATTTTGGTGATATTTGATAGTGTTAAAAAATGTATTTTACACAGTCCTCAAATTTCCAGACTTTCATTTTTATTTTATAAAGTAAAAAATATTTTAGCATTATGAAGCTCAGCAATATCATGGTTTGTAAAATTTGAAAGGAAGATTATCAATAGGCAAAATATAATTGCATTCCACTTTGAAAGAATCCTTTTGATACATCATGCCATAAACTTTTTCTTTTCCTATTATTTCATCAGTAAGTTTGATATAAATTTCAATATTCCTAACATTGAATAATCTTTTAGAGACTAATATTGAAAATACAGCACTTTTAACAATAAGCATCAGCTCAAAAATATTAAGGATCATAATTATCATAAGAAAATGTTTATCATTCATCAATGAAAGAAAAAAGTAAAAATTGTTTTAAACTGGAAAATATATTTCTAATTATTATTGAAAATCCATGTGGTATGTCATTTTTTGCTTCATACTGAATAATAATATATTGTTGTATACATTTTGCTTTAGTTTGTGTTTTTCCCCATTTAACATTTGTCTTTGCTGCAAGTTACCCTACAGGAGCCAAGGACTAATTGAATACCAAAATACATATATATGATAAAAATAAAAAATCAATGCAAAGACTAGTACAGAGTATATATAAACAATACAATCATGACTGGCAAAATCATTTTTTTTCTATTAAAGGTTTGAAATTTACTTTTTCTTTTTCTTTTTTTCTTACTTTCTGGTGTACAAAGCAATGTAATAGTTAGGCATTTTACCCCTCACAAAGTGATAACCCCCCTTCCCCCAATCTATTGTCCCTTGGACATTGTATATAGCTGTTACAATACCATTGACTCTATTTCCTATGCTGTACTCCATATTCCGTAGAAAAAAAATAAAATTTTATATATATATATATATACACACACATATATATATATTATATATATATATAGTATTTATATTATATATAATATACATATTATATATAATATATATTATATATATTATATTATATATATTATATATATATAATAGTTGACATACAATATTATTTAGCTTCAACTTCAGGTATACAGCATAGTGGTCAGGCATCTACACAGTCCATGAAGTGGTCTGCCTAATAAGACATGTGCCCATCTGACACCTTACAAAATCTTTAACATTATTGATTATATTCCCCAAACTATCTTTCATATCCCTGTGGCAATATTGTAGTTACAAATTT
>NW_017731886.1:1100937-1104927 GCF_001890085.2 Hipposideros armiger | reverse complement strand
GGTCTCATTGCAGCTTTTGTCTCCCAGCTTTTAAAATTTTACCAAACAAGAGTTTGGTAAATATAGCAGGCTTCTTTGGTATGCTTTAATGTTGGGGGACCAGCAGGCAGTCCCTGTGGCCTGCCCAATCTTAGGTAGTATTGTATTAAAACTTGTGTTTTAACACCATCAATGTTCACTTTATTCATTCATTCCTTGATAACCATCTAAAGATTTCCACGTTGCTGGGACCAGTCCTGTGACTGTTCCTTTTCTGTTTTCTTTTTGTTCTGCTTCTTTCAATGTTTGCTTTATTCACCTTATTTCTTAGTAACCTTTAAAAAATGTCCACCTGATTGGGAAGAGTGCCTTAACTCTCCCCCCACCTCTCCCCATTCTCTTATTCACCTAATGTTTGTATTAGCATCACTAAGGCCCCTGAGGGGAAGCTGAGGCTTCAAATCTGATAAGTCTCTGGAACTGTTGTTGGATTTTGGTGCCCACACAACAGAACCTCCCTCAATCACAGCATTTACCATCACCTGGGTAATGAGCATATTCAGTGAGTGAATATCCTGTCATCATAAAGCCAGTCCCACATGGCTTGCATGTGAGGCATATCAGCTGCTTCATCTGGGGTGTCTCATTTCGTATTCATACCGGGGGAAGGACAGCCCCACTTCTCAAGGGAAACAGGCCTCACAGTGGCTCTTATCCAGTCCCTCCATACTCTCTGGAATAATCTCCTGTGTGCCTGGATCACATATTGCCATCTGTGATTGTTCGCTAGTGAACTGCAGATCCTGTGTCACCCCAAACATGCTCTTTCAGTCTGCAGCATTCAAAACCGAATGTAGCTCCCAAGCTGGTTACTCTTGTAACCGCAGAATCAGCTCAAAATGCTCCTATCCTGTTTTTGACACGATACTGAGTTGCTTTTCAGAGACAACAGACCAAAACCACAAATTAAGCAGCCAAAGCACGCACAGAAGAGAAAACTTTGACATCCAGCTGCACCCAAAACGAAAGTCTCCCCCCACCATGAAACCAAAAAACCAGGAAATAACCAGAACTTGAACACCTAACGCTTCCAGAAGCAGTGTCCACTGTCCAGGATGATCTGGTGATGAAGCCCCTTTCCATGATGGCCAACTTCCAAGGTCCTCCAATTAAAACTTATCCCTCCAGCATTTCCACATTCCTGTTCTCCCTAACCCTTTAAAAATCTGCCTTAAACCCTGGATCATGGAGACAGATTTGAGCAGTGCCTCATGTCTCCTGTGAGTCAACTCAGCATTAAATCACTCTTCTCAAAAACCAGTGTCATAGTTTTGGCTTCTATGTGCATCAGGCAGCAGAGCCTCATTTGGTAACACTCTGACAATCCTTTTTTTTTTGGTTTTGTTTTGTTCTGTTTTTAATATTTTTTTTATTATTAGTTTCAGGTGTACAGAACAATGCAATAGTTATCCTTTACACCCCTCATAAAGTAACAAGCCCCCACCCCCCATCCACTGCCCTCCCACCCGCAATATCATACTTATCTATTACAATTCCAGTGACTCCATTCCTACACTCTACTCCACATCCCATGACTATATGAATATATAATTATAATTGACATACAATATTATTCAACATCAGCTTCAGAAATACAGCGAGGTGTCAGGCCTCTATACTGTCTATGAAGTGGTTCCCCTAACAAGACATGAGTCCATCTGGCCCCCTAAAAAATATTTACATTATTGATTATATTTCCCAGACTGTCTTTTCTATCCCTGAGGCCATATTGTAGTTACCAATTTGTATTGTCTCGTCCCTTCACCTTCTCCTTCATCCCCACCCCCTCCCAATTAGCAACCCTCAGTTTTTCCTCTGTGTCTCTGAGACTACTTCTGTTNATTCCCCAATAAAAATCTAAAAAAAAAAAAAAAAAGAAGAAGAAGAAGACTGACAGGACAGAGAGAAGGGAGTAGATCTGAAGAACCTAGAGAAGGTATAATAAACAGAACTTAGAGACTGTTTGGATTTGAGCCTTCAAGGAAAATTAGAAGTTTGGGACTTACATGGTTGGTTTCTATTTATAGAAAAATTATGGAAGGGAGACCAAGGAGTATTACATAGTTGTTCTTACTTTTGGTTGGTATTTTGTTTATCCTGAGATTGATAAAAGAGGAAAAATGATAAATTAAGTGATGTCCAGTGGGCAGTCAGTAAAGTGGTGTCTGGAGACCCGATTTTCCATATGGGGTAGGGGGTTTCCCTTACACCACCAAACAATTCTCAGAACACCAGCAGGGTGTCCAAGCATTCAACTCAACTCTGAAATTCTGACACTGCCCAGGGACAGCCAGATTCCACTGGTTAAAGGTTCAGTCCTACAAGACTGTCCTTCTGTCCTTCTCTCTCTCTCTCTCTCTCTCTCTCCAGATGCCAGCCACAAGCAGGCTTGAACCTGTGCTTCTGACTGATTGGCTACAGACTGGAGATTAACAATTCCCTCCAACTCAGAAAGCCAATCTCAGTTACAATTTGTTACCTGTGCTTCTGACCAACTGACTATAAATCAGAGGTTCCCACAACCCCCTCCTTCGAGTCAATTCATTTGCTAGAATGGCTCACAGAACTCAGAGAAACATGTCACTTACTAGATCACTGGTTTATATAAGAGAACATAACTTAGGAACAGCGAGATGTAAGAAACGCATAGGACAGGTTGTGAGGAAAGGGCGTGGAGCTTCCAGGGCCTCTCTAGGTGCATCACTCTCCCAGCATCTCCACTTGTTCATCAAACCCGAAGCTCTCTGGACCCAGTCCTCTTGGGTTTTTTAATGGAGACTTCATTGCATAGACATGGTTGATTAAATCATTGGCCATTGGTGATTGATTCAACCTCCAGCTCTACACCCTCCCCAGAGGTTGGGGGGGTAGTACTGCAGTTCCAATCTTCTAATTAGATGGTTGGATTTGTTTGGCAACCAGCCCCATTCTTAGGTGCTTTCCAAAAGTCACCTCATTAACATAACAAAATACGACTTTATCACTCTCAACACTTAGGAAATTCCAAAGCTTTTGGGAGCTGTGAGCCAGGAACTGTGGATGAAGTAACTGTGGGTGAAGATCAAATATTTTATATATCACAGTATTGAAGTCCATCCTCTGGTCTGAGAACATGGACCCCTCACAGCAAAACAATCATATAAGTCAAAAGATACTGGTAAGTTACTAGACTCTCATTCAGTCATGAATAACTATCCAGTCCACCATCATATCTTATGAAAATGTCTCCCAGGGCAAGGCCACTCGGGTTTGCAGGCTTCTACTCAACCTTGTCAGGTTCCAAAAGCAGGGGTGGTTTCAGCAACATATGGCTTCACCGTTTCGGGCGTCTGATGTAACTCAGCTAAGAGACAGTATCATCTCTGGCTCAGAGCTTCTTTCAAGATGTTAATATTGGATTTTTCTGATTATATAACATAACCCATTTACTCATTCCTTCACCCTTAGTACTATTTCTCCTTCTTTCCATTTATACGCGAACTCTTCCACCTCTGGAAGGGACATTAGGTGTGGCCACTATGCTCGTCTAGATTGCAGGCAGCAGTACTAGTCTAGCCAGTGCCTCCCCCTTCACCCGTTCCTGTTCACATAGGGTTAGGTTACACAGGTGCAGAGCTAGTGGGTTATCTTTACCACCAGGCCATGAAGCTGCATTCACTGTTAGCCCCGATTTTGCCTAATGGAGTGAAGGCATGTCCTACCCCATTAGGCTCTTAGAGAATTCTGACATAAAGGTTAAACACATAATTACAATTTCTTGCTTGGAAATCTTTCCTGCTTCTAGCCCTTTTAATTGCAGCCCTAGTCCTATAACCACTGTAACAAATAGGGAGAAAAAGGTTTTTTTGAGGTGATGTAAGGAAGAAAGAACGCCAACCCTTTCCGCAGCCACTCTTTCTCAGCTCCACTAGCAAAATAGAAACCTGTCTTAGTAGGAACACTCCTTTAGAC
>NW_017731886.1:1077956-1096802 GCF_001890085.2 Hipposideros armiger | reverse complement strand
TGCCAACTTGGGCCAGTGAAGCGACGTCCTCCACAACTAGACTGAAGAACAAAAAGGACAGCAACTTGTCTGTTCCCCTTCCCCCAACTCCCCAGTACTGTTCATCCCCCCAATTCCCCAATAAAAATCTTTAAAAAAAAAAAAAGATTCTTTAGAGACTTGGTAATACTGGTCTGCAAAATGAGCCAGTTCCTTCATGCTACATCCTCTTGTTTCAGTGTTTTTTTGGTTTTTCCCTACCCCATAGATTAACTACCTCCTTGGTAATCAGAGGTCTTAGACGTAGTTTCTGCTGCCCTTGCATCATTTTTCCCTTTCTAGGAGGCTTTGAAGCTAGTGGCAGAAGCTTAGACTGATGAAAATCTGAGCTTGGTCTAACATCAAGGTCCAACCTAGCAGTCTCTTTTATTTTCATTCTGTTATTACCGATAACAGCAACCAAGGCATTGTGCATTTCACATTTTTCTTACTATTTGCATTTCTTTATGCATTAAGTGATCCAACTGCCCAGGCGTTGAATCCATCTCTAAACTCCATTGGTAAATTTTACCGTTCATAACTGAGGGTGGCACAGCTGCTATTCCCATACCATGGGTGACCAGGTGGCCACCCAGGAATCAAAGGTTTCTTGTCCTTCACCCTTTCATTTTTTTCTCTTCCTAAAACACATGTTTCTGTGAGCGAGGGCCATTCTAGCAAATCTCACTTCTTGACACCAGCTAAATCTCATAAATCACATCACAGGCAGAAATGTGTATATTTGGTGATGATTTTAAAAATATTTAACAACAGCTCAACAGAAACATCCGCTGAGGCCAACTGGGGAAGAGACACTAGTGCAGAGTCCTGGAGCCAGCCTGTGTCAGGTGTCAGGTCTTTAACTGCTCAGTTGTCAGAAGATGTGAGCAGCATATTGTGGGGAAGGGCTGTGGTACAGCTTAGGCAGTGACTATTGGTATGGAAGTATTTAAAAATTTTTGCAACTAATATGTCCTTAAGGTACATACAACCTGAATGTCATCCCTGAGTGAAGTGAAGAAAGAGATGGCACTAGTTAAAATCTATACTTTTTTTCCCCACATTTTAAGATATGTATACAGCCAGAATATAACACTGGTGGAGAGTTTTCTTTTGAATAGGAGTACTTTAATTGGGTATTTTATTTGTGCAAAGGTAAGTCTCAGGTTTAAGGCCTAGTCTGGGAGATAGAGATTGAGAAACAGCCATAAAATGCTTTGAATACTAAACCAAAAGACTTTCTCATATGTTGGAGAGAAGACTTTTGCCCTAAACAAAGTTTCTGATACTAGAAAACTTTTAGCTTTTTTGAACAGTCAATGAAGCAAGAATTTAAAAGGATGAGTGGGTCTCAGAAACATGGTAGCTACCCAGGCCTGAGGATAGGAACAGCCAGTAGAGCAGTGTTAGTGAAAAGCAGGGTAAGTATCAATTAAAAAGGGGCCTGAACACAGCTGGGAAATACACAGAAATGGTGATTTGGTGGCAAAAGGTAACAAAGCAGAAGTTCAAAACAATAAATAATGAGTATCAATTGAAGTTTCTTCTGAGGCTATGTAGAATACCTAGGGTTGAATGGGCTTCCTGAAGTCAAACAGAATGAAGGAACAGACTATAGTTAAAAAGATTTTAGCTAGGATAAAAGAAAAACTGGAAAAGTTCCAGCAACCTAAGACAGCAAACATACAGATAAAGTATTTTTAAAAGCTATGGAATTCATAGGCGTAAGAGTCTTTGGCTAAGAGATCATTTTATTATTCTAGATGGTTCAATGACTGAGAGTTTATAGAATTAGGAGAATGCAGGACAAAATTCTGTAGAACACTAACATCTATGGAACAGGGAGAGAAAGGCACCTTTAAGGAAAACTAAGAATCGGGTCTGAAATGTAGAAGTAGAGAAGTGAATTTTCAAAGAAACTAAGAAAGATTTTGAAAGTGTGTATGATCAGGGTAAGTTGAATAAAAGACAGGACTGAAGAGAACCAACGGTATTTGGCATTAAGAAAGCCATTAATAAGCAATATAGACTCTTAGTGAAGTAGTAATGGCATAAGCCTGTTTGTAGTGAGATGAGAAAAGAAAAGGTGGAGAGGAAAAGGAAATAGCACATTTAGACCACACTCTTGCTAAATGGATGTTAAAAGAAGAAATGATGCCAGGCAAGAACTAAAAAAAATTACTGGGTTAAAGAAGATATTTCTTTTAAGATGCAATAGAAATAAACATATTTGTATGATGGGGGAAGCTATGAAGGAGGAAGGGAGATAAAGAAAAAGAGGTAGGGAAAAATACGTGGTGACATAAGGTCTCAGAAGAGATAACAAGTGAGAGCAATCCAAACAGTTAAGGAAATAACATTGAGCAGAGAAAAGTAATCTTCTTCCATTACTACAATCCTTGACTTTTTGTCTCCTATTTCAGAGCTAGAAAATTCAGAGTACTAAAATAAATGAGAGGTGCTGGCCAAAATTAATTGTAAACTGTAATAAGGAATAAAAGCACTCATTTGAAGAAAAAGGAGCTACAGCCCAGGAGACACAGATTCAGAAGCAACATAAATAGTGCTCCGCTGAAACAAAGGGGAGGCCGGTTTTCATAGACAAAGTTCCTGTCCATAGTTTTCATTTTGGTTAGTTTCATGAAAATGACGTTTTCAAATCATAGAGTTCTGACTGGTTGTATGGATTCAAATGATACCATTTTTGCAGTTCTGATTGTCTGGGGCAGGTCTCAGTCCATCAGTTGAAAAGTGAAACCAGGAACTACCATGCAGTGGTTGACTCAGATTAGGTAAACAGGCAGGGGCATGGTGCAGGAGATTGAAAGCTCCATCTGTGGCTTTTCCCCAAATTCAGGGTGCATGAGAGGCCTCTGTTAGCATCAGCCACTAGGCTCTGGTTATGAATGTGAACCCAGTTCAACATGAGAAGTCCATTTTGACAGACATATTTTTTCTTGGGGTTTACAGAGGTTAGTGAGAGATTATAAAAAGAGTATGCCTCTCTGGGGGAGGGGGGTTATCACTTTCTGAGGGGTGAAATGTATAACTATTACATTGTTTTGTACACCTGAAACTAATAAAAAAGTTAAGCCATATAATAGAAAAAAAAAGAATATACCTCTCTTTAAATAAACTGTATAATAATAACCAAAGTCCTCTTGCACAATTTAAAAAATAGCTTTTGGTATCTAAGGCAATACTTCATGTGGAAGATTTATTTCTCTGGGATGCTCTTTCAATAAAGAGCATTTTTAAGAATTAGTACGTAAGTCATTCCCCCACAATCCATCATCAGTAGAACATCTATGGAAGGTCATTTCATTTGTGAAGGGACAACATCTACCTAAGTCTCGCATAAAGAAAAATTTTGTTTTTAAGAAAGAGTTTCTAGCTCATTGATTTCTATAAGGGTGGGGCTTTCCCCCCCCCCTTTTTTGAGGAGATTAGCAATTATGTGTGTCATCACCGGGAGGTTGCAGGGAAGGTTTCAGTGGTGAGATGCCCAGCGTAAAAAAGGCACATGGAGCGAAAATGAGGAGGAACCAGCATCTTTAATCAGCAATAGCAACCTTATCTAGTGGTTTGGGGGAAGAAAGCATGGGACTGTGCATGCTCCTTCCCGCAAGTGCAAATCATTATTGCATAAGGGCTGATGTAAACGGAGCCAAGGTGCCTGCTCAGTAGGCTCCAGGGTCGTGTCCTATACCCCAGCCTGCACATAGATGGACATACCTGGGTCTCATGTTCTGGGCTTTCACTCGTGCATGCCTGAACATGCCCGGGCCCTGTCAATGTGGTTCTCAAAAAAAAATAAAAATAAATAAATAAATAAATAAATAAATAAATAAATATATATTTCATATATATATATATATATTTCAGGCAAATGGCTGAATTAAATACATTGAGAAATATTGAGTGTATCATAGTTAAGAGAGTGAATTCTGAAACTAGTCTGCTTAGAATTGAATTCCTTTTATTGAGCAAATTTCTTAAAGCACATATGCACATACGTATGTACATGCGTGCGTGTGTGTGTGTGTGTGTGTGTGTGTGTGTGTGTGTAAATGCATTTGGAGAGGCTAAAAATTTATTTCTCCCAGGACATAGGAAGTTTCTCTACTGAGTATTCAAGAATAAGCTAGAAGACAGAATTATCAAACTGGATGTTTGCTAGAATTCATTGAAACTCTAGGGTTTTGAGATTTTTATAATCTTCATATTGAAGAGAGAGAAAAAAATACAGCAATATTCATTTGACACAAAGCAAGTAGTAGTAAGTAAATAAATCCTAAGCTTCTTAGACCACCTACTTGATTAAGATCAGCTTAACTGGGAAAATCAACTTAGATTTATTGTATGTGTGTTTAGTGTATGTGTGTGCGCGCATTATGGCAAATAGCACTGAAAGAAAAAGAATTTGAACAGCTGGTCTATGTTATTACAGTCAGTCAGTGACAGTTTGTCATGTATCTGGCTGACCTCCTCTGAGGTAAACAGCCACTGGAATATATGGAAATCCAGTTGTAAATCTCCACAGAGTCCTGTGAGACTTATAGATGGATACACAGTAGAGATGCATATTCCAAATAGGTGACATTTTGATAATACATTCTTTTGAAAGTGACATCAAGAAAGGGAGACCTTTACTAGCTCTGTCTTGGAATGTCAGTGTGGTGCTTCAGGGATTCAATGAACTCCTTATCCTGTTGAACTTTTGACCTTCATTGATCTAAACTTCTTTTTCTAAAACAAAAAAGTTATCTTGCTCTCATAAATTCCTCAAGGAGAAACAGAGACACGCAGTAATAAATTATTGATTCCCTGCCTTTTTAAAAATGGAAAAAGTGGCACTTTGTACAATGTCTGCAACCTGATTATTTTTTAATCTTTTCTTCATACAATATCTCAGAATTATCATAGTATAATGACGTTAGGAATTCATACTTAGAAAACTAATGAGGGTCCAGGGACAGTGGAGAAGAGCTAACTTGCCTTGGGAAAGGATTCACTTTTCTTAATGCATGTCAAAGCCATAGTCTAATGATACTTGGTAAGTGTAAGGTGATCCAAAAGTTCTCAATTACCTCTAATGAAAATGGCCAACTGGAGCTGGCCGAGTGGCATGTTGGTTAAGAGTTGGCTTGGGACGCTAGCTCTGAGCAGCAGGGCCCCAGTTAGGATCCCACATTAGGGCCAGTGACGCTGCGCCCTCTACAGCTAAGATGGTGAACAACAGCTCGACCTGGAGCTGGACTGCCGAGAGTCACCGGCGACTGTGTAGGCTGCAGTGAGGCTGGCCAGCAGCTGGCGTGAGCTTTCATGAGCTGTCGTGAACGGCCGTCCAATGGCCGGCAAATGACTGCCTCACCTGGGAAGAGCGCAATGATAATACCAACATGGGCCAGTGAAGCGACATCCTCCACAACTAGACTGAACAACAAAAAGGACAGCAACTTGTCTGTTCCCCTTCCCCAATTCCCCAATGCTGTTTCCTCCCCCAATTCCACAATAAAAATCTTTAAAAAAAAAAAAAAAAGAAAGAAAGAAAAAACAGAAAATGGTCAACTGAATTGGAACATGGTTTTGTAAATAATTCCATTAGTTTGTATGAAGGACCAATGAACCACAGTTTCCATCTTAATATGGGACACTTAGTATCTTTTAATTATTATAAAACAAATCCCTAATCCCACAGGACACATGAGGTTCTGAATAAGTGTATGTAGTCAGAGTTATTCAATCTACATCTATCTCTGGCAAACAATTCAAAGAATCATGTAGTTTTCAATTAAAAATTTTTTCTAACCCATCCATCATATTTGTTCTCACTAAAATGGCTTAAGCACGCCTTCTCTATAAAAACACACACAGCAGAGAAAATATTTGTAAATCATACATCAAATAAGGATCCAGTATCCAGAACATATAAAGAACTCTTAAAACTCAACAACAACAAAAATAATTAAAAATAACAAAATAGACTCAAATAAACATTTCTCCAAAGAAGATATATAAATGGCCAAAAAACATGAAAAGATGCTTAACATCATTAGTAATTAGAGAAATGAAAATCAAAACAACAATGAACTACTACCTTACACCCACTAGGATGGATACAACTTAACTGAAAAATAACACATATTGGTAAAGATGTGGAGAAATTCAATCTCAAACATTGTTGCTGGGAATGTAAAATGATTTAGCCACTTTGGGAAGTTTTGCAATTACTCAAAAAGCTTAAACATAGAATATGTGACCCCACAATTCTTCCCCTAGGCATTTACCCAATAGAATTTGAAACAGGTACTCAAATGCATATATATGAATGTTCACAGGAGCAATATTCACAATAGAAAAAAGTTGGAAACAACCCAAATGTCCATCAATGGATGAATGCATAAACAAAAAGCAGACACAAAAGGTCACATACTGTATGAAAATGAATATATATATATATTTTTTTTTCAGAATAAATAAATTCACAGAGACAGAAAGCAGATTAATGGTTTTCAGGGTCTGTGGGGAAAGAGGAATTGGGAATAACAGCATAATATGTTCACGGTTTCCTTTTGGGGTGATGAAAATGTTTTGAAACTAGATAGAGATGGGAGTTGCACAATGCAGTAAAAGTACTAAATGCCCCTGAAGTGTTCACCATGAAATGATTAATTTTATGTTATGTGGATTTCACTTCAAAAAAAAAAAAAAGTCAGAGAGCACCTCTGTGTGTGCTTTGATTCCATCCCACTTACTTTCTTAAGAATCATTTCTTAACTTTCTGTATCGTCAACCTCTCCTTCTCCCATTTTTTTAAGTTTTACTGATATAATTTATCCACCATAGACATTTATAGAACATTTCACCCAAAAACTGCAGAATACACATTTTTTCAAGTACACATGGAACATTCTCCAGGATAAATCACATATTAGGCCACGAAACAAGCCTCAATAAATTCAAAAAGATTAAAATCATATCAAGCATCCTTTCCAGAAATCATCTGCAGAAAGAAAATTGGAAAAAAAAACAACCCACAAATAAGTTGTGACTAAACAACATGATACCAAACAACCGCATTGGTGGTATAGTGGTGAGCATAGCTGCCTTCCAAACAACCAATGGATCAAAGAGGAAATCAAACAAGATATCAAAACTATCTTAAAACAAATGAAAATGAAAATACAACTTTTCAAAATTTATGGGATACAGCGAATGCATTTCTAAGAGGGAGGCTTATAGAGGTCTATCTCAAGAAACAAGAAAAATTCCAAATAAACAATCGAACACTATACACTAAAGAACTAGAAAAGAACAAACAAAAAGCCTTGAAAAAAACAACAAACAACAAACTCCAAAATAAACAGAAGTGCAAAGAAATAGATAAGATCAGAGCAGAAATAAAACAGAAATTTTAAAAATGGAAAAGATCAATAAAACTAAGAGGTAGTTGTGTGAAAAGATAAAATAGAAAAACTTGAGTCAAAATCATCAAGAAAAAGAGAAAGAGCCTAAATAAATAAAATCATAAATGAAAGAGAAAGTATTAAACTGACACCACAGAAATACAAAGAATTATTAAAGAATACTATGAACAATTATATGCCAAAAAATTTGACAATCTAAAAGAAATGGATAAATTCCTATAAGTATATAACTTTCCAAGACTGAACCAGAAAGAAATTGAAAATCTAAGCACACAAAATACTAGCAATGAAATTGAAGCAGTAATTTAAAAACTCCCAACAAATAAAAGTTCAGAACCAGATGGCTTCACAGGTGAATTCTACCAAACACTCTAAGAAGAATTAATACCTATCCTTCTTAAACTATTTCAAAAAATTTCAAAAAAGAGGAAGGAACACTTCCAAACTCATTTCATGAAGCCAGCATTACCCTGATACCAAAACCAATAAAGACATTCCAAAAAAAGAGAAAATTACAGATGTAATTTACATATGTACAATACAATGGTTTTTAATATATTCACAAAGTTTTGTGCAAACATCATCACAATCTAATTATTGAAGTTTCCCAACCCACCAGCAGTCACTCCCCAGTCCTAGGTAACCATTAATCTACTTACCGTGTCTATGAATTCACTTATTCTGGACATTTTGTAGAAATGAAATCATACAATAAGGAGCCTTTTCTATCTGGCTTCTTTCACCTAGCATAATGTTTTCAAGGTTCATCCACACTTTATATGTATCAATTCTTCATTCATTTTATAGCTGAATAATATTTTATTGTATCACTGCCACATTTTGTTTATCCATTCATCTGTTGATGGATGTTTGGGATGTTGTCACTTTTTGGTTACTATGAGTAATGCTGTTATGAACATTTGTGTACAAGTTTTTATGTGGATATGTTTTTTCTTTTTCTTGAGGGTATACCTAGGAATGCAATTGCTAGATCATAAGGTAACTCTATATTTAACATTTTCAGGAACTGCTAAAATGTTTTCCACAGTGGCTACACCACTTTACATTAAATTTTCTCAATTTAATATAATTCACCTTTTCTCTCTGTACTCTAACTTTTGCATTTAAAATCAATCAGAAGATATTCCTCTACTCTTCCTTGTTAGGGTGGCAGATTCCAGGGTGGAAGACCATGGAAATGGATGGAAATGACAATATGAAAAGGCAAAACAGTGATTAAATTAAGCTATGGAAAAATAAAATTATAATGCTTGGTTAAGTGAATTCATAAACAGAAATCTGAACCTGATGCATGCAAATATAATTAGAATGTTTTCTTATGTGCACCCAGGTGTAACAATTGATCATTTGAAACTTTTGAAATTGTCTTAGGAAATGATTATTATACTTTTAATTGGTTGGAGAAAACATCCTTGAGGCTGGGAAATTAGCTGTTTAAATGATAGAAGGCAGAGGGTTTGGCAAGCTTAAGAAGCAGTGGTCTAGGAGAAAAGCTAGAAATTTGACTAAGATAATTGAAAGCAAATAACAAGGAGATTGGAAGAACCATGGACACTTGGATAAATAGATTTACAGTAGAATCCTGGTACAAATTTATAGGACATTTGGAAAGTCACTATACAGTGCAAAGGAGGCAGATGGCAAGGTTAAAGCAGAGGTCAAATTGATTTAACAGCAGTTTGAGAAATTACTGCAGTCAGGCAGGACTGAAGTCTGCACGTGAAAAGATATTAAAATCAGGCCAGGTGGAAGATACTGGCTTCGAGGCTTGGCAGTTGACAAGCTTGGTTAAGAGAATGATTGATAAAACTCAACATGTTGCTAAAAAGCTGCTTGGAAAATGTTTACAGTAGCATAAAAAATGGATACTTGTGAAAACTGGTCTCTGGTCCTCTTTTGTGCCCATCTTTTATATAGATTGATGAGAAAAGAAAAGAAAGCCAATTTAGATGATTAAAGAAACTCTCTCCTTCGAGCCATCCAAACTGGATCTGTTGTCTCCAAACACACTTGGTGATAAGAATTATCTGGCAGCAAAAAGAAATATCTTTCACTAAACAGAAGGTTTTTCAAAGACTATTCAGTCAAGCAAATGGCTACCTCATTAACTAAACTGGGAAAGATTCCAAATGTTTACAAAATCACTGTATTCAATACCTACAGGCACATCCCAAGCTCCATTCCCGGGCTTTCTCTCTTTTTAGCAGCATTAAAGCAGCCCACCATTTTCCTAGGTAGCATTTTAGTACAGTTTTGTTTTTTATTCCAGACAAAGCATGATTGACAGTGTAAAGAAAAAAATTATATGTTAATTCCCCCACCCAAAACAAATAGATTAAAAAAAAAAAAAGACATGTTCAGATACTCCATGCTTCCATTGAAATTGGGGTATGAATTCCAAGCCATTCATCTAAATGAGTTCACTTCATCCTTTTTTTAGCTATGTATGCAAGCTGAACCAGTCAAATTGTACAAGAATATAATTGCCATGTCTATTTCTAAAAATTCCTTTAAATCCTTTTTGCAAGTAAATTATTTCAAAAAGCGACATTTTGTTTTTATCTAGTCTCAGGTCATCTCACTTTAAAACATATACATATTACCTGCATCTTGATTGGAAAAAAAAGATGGTTAATATTTTTGCAGAAATTCAGCACATTAAAATAAGACCAGCCTTAAGAAGAACATTTTTGCCTGGGACCCTCCCTCATCTCTACTTAAAACCAACCTTCTATTTTCTGCGCACACCCACCCTTAGGTTCTCAGTGACCTCTAATTTCCCCTTTTGTTTTAGGATGTTAACAGATCAGAATCCATGACCTCATGCTTCAGATGGTTCCATCAACCCCGCCATCAAAATGCACCTGCCTTGGCTTTAGTTCTTCAGGAGTTTGCTCGCTGAAAGGCACCTTAGTATTCAGGTTTATTTATTTGTTATGATTGGCTGTTTATCTTAGCACCCCTCCAAGAAAATGCATTTAAATCAGAACAGAGACCTTCTGTTGATAGTGTCTTAGTTCCAAGAAATAATCCCGACTGTGAGACTGCCAAGCAATCTAGCAGGCCACGCTAGAGATATTCTGAGCAAAACACAGGTGACTGTCTGTTCCAACTTTGCATCAGACTGCCTGCCTCAGTCTAGGAAACAAATGCACATGGGTAACAAATCTTAAAAGAAGCAAACCCTATGAGACTAAGTCACAGGAGTCATTTATCACAGCATTAGGTCATTCTTGAGCTTTAGGATGGATGATTGATGTGTTTAACTTAAACTGGCCTGGGTATACAAGATGTATCCCTGAAACGGTAATAGGGTGAGTGGGGAAGATGGAGGAGATTTTAATGAAAAGCAGTTTTTTCTTGCAAATTTTCCTATGCATATGTCTTAATAACAACAAAAATGTGTTTTAACTGCTGCCATATCATACAATTCTATCCTCTTCTCTGGGTTTCTCCTAAAACACCAGTGAGGTAAGCTCTCTTAAGTCTCATTCTATAAAACATTCATTTTTTTTATAAGTAATGAAGCCTTTTATAGAAAATTCATGTTGGTTTATTATGACACTAGAAGCCAGACACATGGATCAGTTAAAATCCCACTCATGATATGTTAAAAGACGTCAATTGAGGTAATGGTGTTCATATTGGTGGGCTCAGTTTTAGTTGAGGGAAAATACACAGCAATTACTAAAGTGGAAATACATATTACAAACACAAAGCCTAATATGCTGTATGACTTTCTGGCCTTCATTGTTAGTAAAACAGCTGTTCTATATTTAATTTAGTATTCCCTGTTTTGGGTAGAATATGACCATTTTAGAGTTGTTAAACTCTCATATTAAAATTTAGTGCATGCATCCCACATATCAGTGAAATCATATGGTTCTCGAGTTTTTCTATGTGACTTATTTTGCTTGGCATAATAATCTCAAGATCCATCCATGTTGTCGCAAATGGCACTATTTCATCTTTTCTTATGGCAGAATAGTATTCCATTGTGTATATATACCACCCTGAAAGGAACAAGACAAAGAAACAAAAACTCATAAACACAGACAACAGTTTAGTGGTTACCAGAGGGTAAGGGGGAAGGGGGGTGGTAGATGAGGGTAATAGGGATCAAATATATGGTGATAGAAGAACTGACTCTGGGTGGGGAACACAAAATGTGATATATAGATGATATATTACAGAATTGTATACTTGAAACCCATGAAACTTTACTAACCATTGTCACCCCAATAAATTTTAATTTTAAAGAAATGGTGCATGTATGAAATAGAAGCAGTTTGCATAAAGGAAATGCCTTGGAATGGTCTGATTTAACTGATTATTTTTATGTATTGAACACTTACCCTTCTGTGGGCCAAACACTATGTCTAGGTTTTGTGGATAAAAAAGTGAGCTCCTTGGACTTTATCATTTAGATAAGCAAATAAATGCTAATAACAAAAAAAGTCTCAAGATGCTTGGCAGCTATATGGTGGGTTAAAAATTAAAACAAGAGGGCCAGCAGAGTGGCTCAGTTGGTTAAGGGTTTGCTCAAGATTTGAGCTCTGAGCAACAGGGTCACCGGTTTGATTTCTGGCCTGAGCTGAGCTGCCAACAGGTGGCAGGATGGCTCAGCTAAAAAAAAAAAAAAAAAAAAAATTAAAACAAGAGCACTAGAGCACTATGGGAGGAAGGCCCAAATGGGAAAAAAGCATAGTGCATTTGAGGCAGTGAAAGAAAATGACGATGGCTAAAGATTACTGGACTAGAAGGAGAATAGTGAGAGATAAGGCTGAAAATACAGGCAGAAAGCAAATCAGTGAGGGCCTATTATGCCACAGTAGAGACTTTGCTTTTCATCCTAAAGGCACTGGAAAAATGATTAAAATGTTTTCATGAGGACATGGCATGAGCACCTCTTCATGTTAACACCATCCCGTCTCCAGCATGGAGAAAAGATGGAAACTGAAGCAGAGCCAGAGTGGAAAGATTAATTTAAAAGCTATTATATTAATCCAGAAGAAAGGATTGCAGCTTCAACGTTAATGGTGATGGCAAATTGGGGAGATGTGGACAGACTTAAAAAACATGCAAGATGTAATGTGCACAGAATTTAATGAAGGATGAATGAAAAAGGTGTAAGTTTTTGAAAAAGAGAAATGAAAGTTTTTGTCTTGTACAACTGGGTGGATGTGGCGTCATTTGCTGAAATAAAAAACTGCCTGCTATAGTATTGGAAACAGAGTGAAAGAAGGCAATTGTGCTCCTCTCTGTTTTGTAGGTAGAGTTAATTCCTATATTCATTCAGTATCGTACCCTGACCCCCAATGTGCCTACTGCCCAGGAGTCAGAGTCCCTCTGGTTCAGTCTCTCTGGAGAGCAGTCTTCCTTTCTTCTATTGGGTTAAAAAAGATAAGTTACCTGACTACAGGTAGTTGTGGAGAAAATCGGTGCATCTTCTTATATGGACTTTCTGCCAGGTCCTCTGTCTTCAAGACACTCTATAATCTTGCTTTCATTGGTATTTGATGCCCCCAATTTAAAGCCTATTGTGTATTCTGAAATATAAATTATCTTTAGCTATCTTACTTTTGTTACTTTGGTTGCCATTTTTAATCTTCTTTCCAGGGTCCAAAACGTTATTGACACTACTCTTCTAGATTAATCTCCTCTATTTTATTTTATTTTTTAAAAAACAGTACTGACTTTGAGCCAGGCATTGTTTCCACTACTTCAAATACTAAATTATATTGTACCTCAAACAATCCTACAGAGTAGGCACTGTTATCATCTCCATTACAAAGATGAGAAAACTGATGCTGAGAAAAGGTTAAGTAAATTGCCCAGGGTCACACAGCTAGTAAATGCAAACCCAGGATTAAAATCCAAGTCGGTGGACTATGGAATCCATATTCTTACCCATGTTCTCTAACAGACTTTTAATGAACATGATTTAGCTATTCTATAATTGCTAATAGGCACCCTTTAGATTATTTTAATGTATTCATTATTACAAACAATATTATAATGAACATTCTTACTTGTTACATGAATGTGAAATTCTCCAGGGCAGGGTTTCTCAACCTTGGCATTGTGGATATTTTGGGCTAAATAATTCTTCATTGTTAGAGTTGGGGGTGAGGGAACTGTCTTGTGTATTGTAGGATGTACAGTAGCACCCCGAGTCTCTATCACTAGAAGCCAATAGTAGCTCCATTTTATGATAAGAAAAAATGTCTCCACACATTGCCAAATGGTCTCCTGGGGGACAAAAACTGGCACTAGATGAAAGCCACTGCTCTAATGTATACACATTTAAATCTAATTGCTGTCTCTTACTATATATATAGTAAGAAACTATATATATATATATATATATATATATATATATATACACACACACACATATATATATATATATATATATCTTCAAATTTGCTAAATTTACCAATTGCTCTAAAAATAGTTGTAGCAATTCCCTTTCCCAACCAGATGTTCCACTTCTAGATTTTTATTATGAAATATTTCTAAAATACAAAATAATAGATATAATGGAGATGTAAGATGTTAATATCAACAATAATAAATTAACACCAGGAGGTTGTATTCTCAACCTGGTTTAAGAATTAGAACATCATAATACTTTGGAAGCCCATGCGTTCCTTTCTGAAGCTACCCTTCTTCCTCACTCCTCTTTCCCACAAAGGTAAACACTATCATGATTTTTTCACTCACCATTCATTTTCTTTTCATACCACAGATTAGCACATATCTAAATATAATGGTGTTTCTCATGTTTTCATACACTTTTCAGTTTTACACACATGAAATCATGCTTCTACACCTTGGTTGCTCTGTTTTTGTTTAACCTCATGATTTTTGCTCATCATTATCATCTTGAATTTTATTAATACTCATGTAGATAACTATCATTTGCAAATGATTATAAACCCTTTGTGTTCTGATCTCCAGAATACTAATAAAAGTATAAATTCAAATGGATTTTTATATCATTTATATATAAATGTAAAATCTGTAAACCAAGACTTCAAATAAAAATAAAATAGACTTGTAGATAATAGAACAAAATGGCCTTTAGTGATCCCTGAGTCAAATACTGACATTTTACAAATAAGTTGTTAAAACTAAAAGCAATTAAATGACCAGGTATGATTTATAAACCATAGAAATTTAATTGCATAACCCAGTACTAGAATTTCCCAATTCCCAATTGTGGTTCTTTCCAATCTTCAAGTTGCCACCTCTATAATTGTCTTCTACATCTTTTCCTGCCCTTCTCTTTGACCTAGCATACAAGATCAATCATGCATTACACATTGCAGAGTAAAAATCAGATATTTCAACATTTTTGGAGTTATGCCTCATTTAAGTATGACTAATTTTAGCTGGTAAAATCATCTTAATCTTAGTTGATTATTCAAAGAAAATCAAAGGAAAATGGCATTTAAGTCAAGAATACACTTGGATTCATCTTCTGTGGAAATGCATGTCCTAAATATATGCCTCCTCTTTGAATATTATGAGTATAGTCATCACTTAGCAGGGCCTTTATGAATGATAGATATAAGAGTCTCAGGAGGCAAATGGCTGTCTCGGGATAGCACTTATAAAGATATGCTACCTTTAAAAGACAAAGTACGAAGAAGGAAAGAAAATTGATATGTTTATGATCTCTCAGAGCTGGAGGAAAATAACTTGGTAATGACAGTATAATAAGACATTAGTCTGAGTGGTTTGCTCACTCAGTCCCAACCAATTGAGGAAAAGCTACAAAACTGATAATTATGTGCATAACAGGCATGGAATGTTATTAAATCTGGCATTTTAAAAGTGTACTTTTCATTCCACAGAAATGCACATGTAAACAAAAAGGGATGTGAGACTTTACATTGAACTAAATAAAGTGAGACAAGAGTTAGATGACAAATTTGACATATTTCGGAAAATGACATGAGAGAATCCATTTCTAATCTGTGTGACATAAAAGAAAACAGAATTCTTCTTGGTGTTGTTCAGTGGTTTTTCATTCATGGCAGAGAGGAATTTCTAATTAATGTGTAGCCTAAAAGGAACTTCTCAACCAAACGATGACCAGGAACAGACAGTACTTCAGTTGTGCTGCACCTGTTACCACCACTCAAAGGATCTCAAGGAAAAGGGGCTGGCCTTGGCTAACAGGATAGCATGCACTTCAAGACTTCAGATAAACCATAATTAAGCATATTGCTATCTCAACATCTTTGCATTGCTTCACTGGGAATCAGATTATTGGTTCCACAGCTCTTCTCTTCCCCTCCTTTTTCTGTTGCACGTACATAGTTTTTGCATTCATTCAATGAACTACTTTTCTTAGATATCACTAGACATCAGGGATAGGTAATAAACAAAGCATATATACTCCTGATATTAAAGAGACATAAAATGAATACTGCACAGCTTCATTCACCCATGGCGAGAAAAATCCATGGATCTTTGAAAGGGAATAAATCTAGGAAAAGTAAGAGGCAACCCAACTGGTGCTGCATTAGTGTTTTTTTGTTTTGTTTTGTTTTGTTTTTTCAGATAGTGTCTTATTCTCCTGCAGGATCAAGAGGAATAAAGGAGTTCAATATCAGTTTTCAGAGCACAGAGTAATTTTATTCAATTGGAAGGTAAATATGGGGACTTTATTTTTACCACTGTACCCCCAGTGTATAGCACAGCACTTGGTATACAGTAGATGTTCACAAGTCTATGTTAAAAAAAATACTTCCAGAATAATGGAGTAAGGACCTCCAAAAATCATCTCTATAAAAGCAATGAGAAAACTGGCAAAATAATTTGTCAAATTGACTTTTTCACATCTATGGAAATTATCCAAAGGCTTATAACAATCCCAGGAGTGCTCACTCAAGAGAAATGCCTCAATCTCAGTAAGAATACATTTTGTAGAGTTTTAAATTGCACTGTTTCTATTCCTCTCTCCCCAGCTCTACAGAACCTCAAAATGCAGCAACGTTGAGATCATAGTAGGTGTGAAAACAGCATTTTAGCAGCAAGTGGAGCAGGCAGAATGGACTGAAGACTCTCCCCTCAAAATCCCATCCACAGTGAATTGCTATTATTTGACTTGTATGAAAACTTGAAAAAGCCCCATTCACAGAGCTTGTCTTTATTTGACCTGACTCAGGGTTCACTTAGTGAGCAAAATCCAGTTCTCAAGACATTTAGGAAAATATCAATAGTAATTGTTTCACATTACAGCTGCTTGAGGCAGCAAAACCAGTTGGATCAAGTAAGACACTAGCAAACAACAACAACAACAACAAACCCTTAAAACAAATATCTGAGAAAGGAGGTGTCCAAGCTTGAAAAAGTTTCATCTTCTTTGTGGGCACATAGAAGGCTGTGTGCATGTGTGGGCCAGTGCACATGCCCAGGAAGGACCTGAAAAGGCTGTGATCTCTGACCACTGCCTGAGAGTGAGGCTCTGCACAAGCAGGAAATGAAAGCTAAGGCAGAGTTGACCGGTGCTCCTGGCTTCCGTGTTTCATAATCTCCCATTGCTTTGAGGAATGGTCCATACGTCCCTTCTGACAGAACAGCTTTCTATTGATTATGGCAAGAAATACAAGCTGAAATTTTCTATCTACCTGGCCCCCCAAGCGTCCATAGCAGTTTCAGAATCCTATGACTCCAACTTCACAAACAACAACACCCTGGATAACTTGATGGTGCCTTCATGGGAGTTAATGAGGACATTTATGATATCTGCCATTACAATCTGGACAATTGAGCACCCTAGCTATACCAACCAGAAATGACTCATTGGCCAGATTTTAACCTCCATCACTGTCTCCCTGCATTTAAATGGTTCCCTCCATTTGGATCTCATGGAGTTTCAGACTAATTTGGTACCCTACTCCCGCATCCACTTTCACCTGGTGACCTCCTCAGCTGAGAGGAGGACCTGTCTCAGCTGAGAAGTCCTACCATGAGGAGTTCTCAGGAACATTAAAGCATGCACCAGCACACACAGGGTCTTTCAGCAAAGGATGAGAGACTTATTGGCTCCATCTGTTTAAGGAAACCTCTGTGGAATCATTAGGGAACACAAAGTTAACTTAGCAGAGACTGTGGTGTCCACATATTACAAAGAACATAAATTTTGGAAATTCATCCAAGAAACTCACTAAATAAACAAAAATCAACAACAACAATAACAACAAGTAGCAACAATGAAAAAACCCTGGAGTTCTGTCATTTTTAATGTCCAGCTTTCAACAACAAAATTACATGACACACAAAGAAACAGGAAAATGTGTCCTATACATAAAAAAAATTTTTTTAAAAAGCAGTTAATAGGAACTGTCCCTGAGGAAGCCCAAATGTAGACTTGATAGACAAAAACTTTAAATCAGCCACTGTAAATACATTTAAAACTTAATATACTCTAAATATATTCTAAATTAAATGAATATAAATATATTGGGTTGTCAGAAAAGTCATGACGTATTTTTTCTATGTTTTTCATTGCAAAAATGCATCATGACTTTTCCAACAACCCAATATTTAATATATTTAAAAACTAAAGAAAAAATGTATAAATAATTAAAGTACAAGAAAACTATCTCATGAAATAAAGAGTTTCAATAAAGAGGTATAAATGCATAAAAGAACAAAATAGAAATTCTGGAGGCAAATAAACATAATAAAAAATTTACTAGATGACCTTCAGATGCAGAAAATGAATCAATGAACTAGAAAACAGGTCAATTGAGATTATCCAGTCTAAGGAATAAAAAGAAAAAGGAATGAAGAAAAATTATCAGAGCCTGAGTCCAGTGGTATACCGTCAAGCATACCAATAAATGCATAATGAGAATTCCAGAAAGACAGGAGAGGGGGAAAGAGACAGAATTATTGAGAAAATAATGGACAAAACTTCCCAAATTTGATTCAAATTAACCTACACATTCAAGAAACTCAATGAACTCAAAACAAACTTAGAGAGATTCAAACCTAGACACATGATAAACTATTAAAGATAAAGAGGATCTTGAAAGCAGCAAGAGAAATGTGACTCCACACATAAAAGGAACCCTCAATAAGATTAGTACTTGTTTAAAGACACAAATGAGTTGAAAGTAAAAGGATGAAAAAGGATTTTCCCTGCAAACAGTAACCAAAGAGAGCTAGATACTAATATCCTGCAAAACTTTTTGAAGACAAAAAGTTTTTTTTCCTAGCAATAAAGAGAAAATTTTATAATGATAGAAGGAAGAATCCATCACAGAAGTAACAATTATACAAATGTTTTTATATTTTTACAAAATATAGCACCCTTTCAATAGAACACCCAAAATGCATGAAACAAAAACTGACA
>NW_017731886.1:1046675-1076895 GCF_001890085.2 Hipposideros armiger | reverse complement strand
TTAAAAAAAAAAAATTAAAACATGAAAATGTTTTTCTCAGCTATAAAAAGAATACAATTTTTATATATGCTACAACATGGATGGACCTTGAGGACATTATTCGTAGTGAAATAAGCCTGACACAGAAGAACAAATATTGTGTGATTCCATTTATATGAAGTGCCAAGAATAAGCAAATTCATAAAGATAGAAAGTAAAATAGAGGTTACCAGGGGCTGGGTAAAAGTGAGAAGGGAAGTTAATATACAACATGATAAGTACAGAGTTTTTGTTGAGGATGATGAAAATGGTTTGGATATAAATAGTGGTGATGGTTACACAACATTGTGAATGTATTTAATGCCACTGAATTATACACTTATGAATAGTGAAAATTACAATATTATGTTATGTATAATTTACCACAATAATGAAAGGAAGAATACAAAACAATTTAGATGAACAAAAAGTAAAAATGTCAATTATAATCTCATCTAAACATAACTTTAATTACATTTTGATCTAAAATATTTTTTTTCTGTACCTTTATAGGTTTAGTAACAAAAATGGGAACATACACCGTGTGTGAATTTATTAAATAAATATTTTTCCATGTTATTAAAGACATTAAGGCCAAATTATGATGCATTCAGATAAGCTGAGAGGATGCTTTATCAGCAGACCTGCACTATAAGAAATGTTAAAAGGAGTTTTTCAGGTAGAAGGCAAACTTCACATGAAGGGAACTTGGATCTACACAAAAAAAATAGAGTTCCAGAAGAGGTAAATATGTAGGTAAATAGGTAAGACTTTTCCTCTTAATTTCCTTTAAATTGAAGAATTTACTTTGGATATGTAAAACCAAAAATACATAAACTTATGTTACCCCATCAAAAATATTTCTATGCATTTTTAAATATTTAACCTTGTATTTGTCATTATGTGTTAGACATATATTATGAGAAGCCTATTGGTAACTTTAAAATGTTTAAAAAAATGTTTTCTCTTTTTGAATCAGGATGGATTTTAAGAAGAAATTGAAAAAATGTCTCAAATGTTTTCAATTAAAGCAAAACTCGCTTAAGCATTTTGCACATACAGATTTGTGACAATATCATATTGAAAAATCTTAAAACATGCAAAATAAAATTTCCATTTCTTAAAAAAGATGAGCTCAAGTTTCCTTTACAGACACACAAAAATGTGTGCACGCACACACACAAACACATACACATTTGCTCAGCTTGAATTATAAAAGGACATGTGAGATTCAGGGTAACAGGAAGGGCAAAGGGATTTCAAGGCATAAGAGTCCACAAAGATCTCTGCCTGACAACAAAGAATGAACATATTTAAATTGTAGGTAATTATCTCCTTTCTTATGCTAGAGACCAGATGGCTATGTGAGGTAGAGTATATTAAACCAACACACGTGGGAGAAGTTGCCAGATACATCCAACTGGAACTAAGTGGGATATTGTTGCACTATACAACAGAATTCAACATCCCTCCTCACTGTTTCAGCCAAAATATCCCTGTTAATTTACTTCTATAACAGAGACTGGCAATCTGCCCTGCTAGTGATTTAAAATATCACTGGTAAATTTTCTTGCTCTCTATGCTATTTGACAGATCTGGGATTCTTTATACTTCAAATGCTATGTTGATTCAAGTTATCAATCATACATTATTTGATTGAAAAACAAAGACCTTGTAACATCATTCCCTTGTTTTACTGTGAAGAGGGTGGCAAGATTTATGCGTTCTGTAATTTGGAAAAGAATCAATTCTACTGGCTAGTATTCAGCCAAAAGGAAAACATGGTTAGCATTTCCCAAAGTAAACAAAATACTTATGAAAATGCCTAATCATGTCAAAAATGTTTACAGCCATTGCACCATAAGTTTTTCAAAAGAATGAGCCCAAGATGAATCCCTTGCACCCCTGTTTACTTATGTTATTATATTAATATTAATTCATTAAAACCACCAATTAAAACCTAAAATCCCCACCTAATATTCTTTGACCAAAGGAACATACTGATAACTATCTTTCTCTTTAAAGCTTGGGACCTAGATATTATTCTAGAATCTCTTGGCAAGTGACCAGGCAACTGAGGCCTCTGGCCTTTGTCACCTAAATCGAGAAGGAATCAGACATCTAAGTGGATACCTTTAAAACATGCATTCCATTGGATGAATATGTGAAGGTTGAGGATTCGACCTGTGACAGTTTCAACTATTTCACCAAAAATAAGGAAACACTATGGCCATTCCTCTGGGCTCCCATCAGTATCAAAATAAAAAGATGTAAGGTCTTAAATGCCTTTCTGTTACTCTTTCAAGATAATCAGGAAACAAAAAATTGTCCTTAATAACTTTGAAAAGTTATTACTTGCCTGACCAATAATAAATGTTAGAATTGGAGGGGACAATTTTTCTACAGGATATGTAATTTAGGATTCATTTAATACCCCTACTTTCAAATATCTGGGACATAAGAATATCAGATTCAGTGGTGCAGACAAATGGCTAAACAGACAATCAAGAAACGAGAAAGCCAAACCTCTTATCCTCAGAATGGGAAAAGAGCAGGTAAAAAAATAGTATGAAAAGACAAACAGAAGAATGGCATGTCTCATACCAGACCGCCACTTAGGGAATATTACATCACAGCCACTCAGATACACTAGGATTCTATACTCTTGTTGTCGTTACTATATCTTTCCAGGATTATGATTCATTATAACACTTAAATCCATTTTTTGTTTTATCAAGTTACAGTATCTTGACTTTCTACAAATCCAATTTAAGAAATAAACTCCCTTAGATTTCCCTCTAATTTTCCCCCCTCTATATCCATCATAAAATTTTATCACCTGTAAGATTTGTCATTGAAAAAGATTATTTACATTTTTTCATAACACACATTAAAACTATGCTTTTTTGTAGTATACCTTAGAAAATTTGAAAAGCTATAAACAATGATTTTAGTTACAGTTATATAACTTTTTCTCTACATCACTATTTCATTTAATTGAATGCACAGAGAGAGAACTGGAAGCCTGAGTCAAAAGAGGTTACTTCAAAATAGTGTCTAATAAATTACCTTTTAGAGACTATTTTTAGTTAAATAATCATGCAATATCATGCTATAGTTTTGTTTGCTTCATATTTTCATCATGATTTTCTTATAAAGACAGGTTTTTCTTTTCTATTTTTTTCTTCATATTGGCTAATGACTTCACCAGAATGCTAAGACTGTATCCTCTTGATTATACCATTATTTAATAGAATCTTTTTTATTCCTCGAAATGTCCTTCATTAATCCCTCTAATTTGGTTTCAAATGGATCTTGCTATTATGTGTCTATTTCCTACCATATCCCTTAACGTTTTCAATGGTATTTACCAAATAAGGTATTTTCTCATGACATGTAGGCCAAGTTCCGAAAGAGGCATGTTTTCCTCATGTGGGAGATAACTTCCATGACTTTAACCCCCTTCACAGCTTCTGCCTTTTTCTAGGAGAATATCTTGCTCACAGACAAGTTTCTCAAGTGAGGCTCAAGACGGCTCAAAATTGGTTCCCTTCTGTCCTGTGTTCTTCTTGAACAGAAAACTCATATGATACTGTGTGTCTGTGCACATGTGTATAAATTAGGACTCTGAATCCCACTTCTGGAAACAGCCCCGTATCAGTACCTATGTGTGACAGCTGCCGAGTTCCTAATGATCACTACATTAAATCAATATCAACATATCAGAGGCCTGCGATTTGTATACACATACAACCTCAGCCAGAAGGGTGTACATAGCAGAGACAGCATGTGTGCTAATGGAATCTACGTGTCTCTGGCTAGAAGCCCTGGCCCTTGCTCTTTCGATTGCTCTCATATTGGATTCAGTCCACAGTGACGGCCTAAGCATCTGTCAGGGAGAGAAAGTATTAGCACCTATAAGGCAACTAATGGACCATCACAGACATCCCCTAGAGGTTAAAATATGCCACATTCTCTGTTTTGGGGAGGGAGGTTGGGAGGGGGGGAGAAGGGGGAAGGGCAGGCAGATGAACACTTGTTTTTTATTGAATCACTGATTTATGTAATTGCTGAGGCCATTACGTACAGACAAGACAGGGGGACTTTGATTTATTGGTCTCGTCTGTCTTGGACAGGGTTTTAATGATTTTCCCCTCCTCGGGCTGCCTCTTCTGGCGCTTCCATGCTTCCTTGGTCTGAGACCTGTGGGCCTCAGCCTGGTCAGCCAGGCGTTTCTTGTGGACTTTTTCTGCCTTCAGTGTACGGATGCATTCAAGAGAATCCGCTTGTTTTTGAACACATTCCCCTTCGTCTTCAGGTACAGACTGTAATAAGGAGGTGGCCGATCTTCTTAGATTCACAGTGTGTTCTGACCAGCAGAATTCTCATCCTCCTCATCCAGGTTGCCCTCTCAGGCATTCTGGCGTTGGCATAAGCATTTGCTTACATATACCATTATACCTGCCCTTCCAGCAGAGCAAGGTATTTTTCCTGCATTGAGGAAACGGATAGTCACAGACTTGCAGATGATCAGCCCAGCTTGCAACAGCATCTTGATCTGCCAGCGGAAGTTGCAATTGGTGATTTCATTGGTCTTATTGAGATCAAGCCAGACCTTTTTGCCAGAGCACAGGATACTGGAAGCAAGTCTCTCCTGAAGCCCGAGTATACTCATGGCTATGGCAGAAGCAAAAGGAAAGTCTGTTTCCATCTTCTAGAGAAACAAGTAGATGGGGTATATGTATTAATGGGAAGCTTAATTTTAGATAGGTATATGGCTTTATGTTGGCTACTCTTGTGATGTTGGACAATTTTATATTAAATACAACTAATTTTAAAAGCTTATCACTGTTCCACACTATTACGATCAAATGTTCCACGTTATTACACTAATTGTGCCATGATTCACTTAGACGCCCCTTGTGATGATTACTTTTATGCATCAACTTGGCTGGGCAATGGTGACCAGATATTTAGTCAAATATTATTCTGTATACTTTGTGAAGGTGTTTTTTGGGTGATATTAACACTTAAACCTACAGATTTTGAGTAAAGCAGGTTATCCTCTATCATGTGGGTGGGCCTCATCTAATCAGTTGAAAGCCTTACTAGAATGAAGACTGACCACCCTCGAGGAAGAGGAATTCTGCCAGCAGGCTGCCTTTGGAATCAAACTGAAACTCTTCCTGAGTTTCCAGCCTGCTGGACAACCCCAGCAGGTGATGGACTCATGGATCCTAAACAGCTGCATAAGCCAATTCTTTAAAATAAATCTCAATCTATCTCTTCCTCTTTATATCTATATTTATACAGATAGACAACATGGTATATATGGTATATATATTACATAAATGATATACAATATAAGATGTACCTACTACATATATACATAATATATACCTACAACACATACTATATAAAATATTAGCATATCAATTATATTAATCCGTATAAAATTATTTTATATATGCATTGTTGTGTGTGTGTGTGTGTGTGTGTGTGTGTGTGTGTGTATCCACCCTGTTTGTTCTGTTTCTCTGGAGGACCCTGGCTAATACACCCCTCCGGAGCTTTCAGGACCACCAAACCAAAAGAAAAGTTGTTGTGGTGGACACCATAATAAGTCCTCCAGACCTCAGGTCTGAAATCAACAACCTATTCTTTATTGTCCGAGGTCTCACCTCCTTCCAGGAGCAGCCTGCTCAATGACTGGTCAGTGCAGAGCTATAAAGGCTCAGTCCCTTCAACTCAATACAGAACAACTCTGATGATCTGGCCCAGCTCCAGAGATGAGGCTTTCATTTGGTTTGCAGTGCAGTTCATCTTCCCCCTCTGCCAAATCCTGCTTCCTTCCTCATCTTTCAGAGGTATGACTCAACACTTTCCAATAAATGGCCTGCATAGTAACCTGCAATTCAGATTCCTCCACTAAAAACATTCCACCTGTAACAGCCATTCTCTCTCTGCCCTGACACCACTTTGCATTCCTTTTCTCCCTGCTCCACTTAGTACGGAGTATACCAGCAATGTGCTTCATAAACCAATATCCAACCTGGAAATGGGCTGCCAATCTTCCCTTCCTGAATGTACCCCCAATTTCTGTGGGTGATTTTCTTGAAACTCTGACATAGCTTGACAGGGATGTGCGAAGCCTCCCCTTTCTCCCTGCCATCTCAGGCGCTCCATCAGTTCTCTGCATATGCAATTGTCATGTGCATGTTGTCTCCAAAATCACAGGTACACAATTCGGGCTCTCCAAAGGAATTGCTCACTTTGCTACACTTCATAGACGTAAAGCTCAACACTCTGACAGAGCAACAAGATGCTACTGAGTATCTTTTGTCTCCAAGAATCTCTCCCTTAGTGCCCCCCCTCACTTGGCATGGTGGGATCGGATAACCTCTCCCCCTTCCACATCACTCCTTTTATTTTTTTTTACAAGGACTCACTGAAAGAAGAGTTGAGCATAACATGATTTGAAGTTTATTTGTTAATTTTAGTTATCTGTTACATCCTTATTTTATGTACACACACGTTCTTTATTTCATTATTATCAATATGCATGACAGATTTGTGGTATTTTCTCTCCATCTCTCCGCCTCTAATGGTTCGCTCCCTTTTGAATACAAAATTAAATCAAACATATAGTTCTACCACGTTTAGTAATGCTAATGAGAACTTCTAGCAGCCTCTGCTTTTATAGGTGTTTTACTCAAGTTTACCCAGTTGTGATCATGACCAGACATCGTAAGATGGCTAGCCAAGGTCAGGGGTGCATTTTTTTCCATGGACCAGAGTTCTCTATTTAAAGCTAAATGGCCCCTGTCATTATTTAGAACACAGTGCAACCATTTAAGCTAACTCTTCATCCTATAAAACCTAGGTCTTCTGCATCTCATTGAGTTCCAGATGGAAATGATCCTATGAATCCTTGGTACAGTGGTTTTACATGAAATCATATACTTCATGAAATCAAAGTCCTCTACCTCCCAACCACCAGTCAGAAGTACATCCATTATCTGTAGTATGAAGGCTTTAATGCTTAAACAAAGAAAGTCATATAATAGTCTATCTTTATGTAGCTTCAGACTAGAGATTTTATCTCCCTCAATAACATGGTTTAATTAAGTGAATTTTATCTCTCTGCCTTAAAAATCTCTTTGTGCTTAAATCTTTGATCATGTTTTGTGTGTTCCTCCTTTTTCAAAGCTCATTTAAATGACATTATTCTTTAATCTTAAAATCCCTTGCTTAAAAATGCTCCACCTTACAGATTTAGATGCCAAAGTTTCTTTTACACCACCTGTAAAATGTATCCCAGTAGGTAGCAGTCAAACAGACAAGATCATTCGAGCCATTTCTCAATTAGTTAAGAAATTTTTGATGCATATCATTTAGTGTTCTCAATGAACAAAACATCTTAGAAATATTTTCATCAGGTCAAAGGGCACATTTAGCATAATAGCTAGCCAAATTTTTACATTAGATCATGTGGGGATTTGGGTCGCCTATTACTTTAGTTGCATATGATATGAGTCGTGCTTGCTAAATCGTGACCTACTGAGAAAGAAAAGTAATTGTGAAAGTGACCTTGGCACATTAGAAAAGAAAGCTTGGAGGCTTTTAACAGCATAAAATAATACAATTACTAGCAGGCTAAAGTTCAAGAGAAAGAAGCTAGGGGAAAAAAGGTAGCTGGTTATGTTTTTTGACATTGTTAGGTAAAGGGACTATGGGTTCCGGTATGTGACATTCTATTTTGAATGACTTATGAAAAACAATTAAAAAAATTATGCGGGATACTAAATGAGTGGTTTCAATTAGATATTCGGAAGCAATGTTTTCCATGATTACCAAAAATTAAACTTTTAGAAAGCATATAGAGCCATTATATGAATAACAATACCAGCAATGGCTGTGGGACAGAATAAAAGAGATGTTTTGGAAGATTAGGCTTAATTTAACTATCAGTTGCATAGTAAATTTAAACAACTATGTATGAGTGGGTTAGACATAGAACATCTGTCTCATTATTTACTAGCTGGATGATCTTGTCAAAAACACTCACCTCACTATACTAGTTTTCTAATGTACAAAATGGGGTCAATATTGTTGCACTTTCATAGAGATTGAATGAGTGTATGCAGAACGGCTCAGTGTCTGGCATATAGCAAGTATTCCTAAACTTAAAGATATTTTAGCAGTAATTTTTGAAACTATGAATGGTTGGCATTAGATTGAATTTCCAAGAGTGCTTTAAATCAAACAATCCCATAAGAATTTTCTAAAGGATACAGGTGAAACCCAAGAAAACAAAGAAGCAAAGATTGTAGTTTACCCTGCATCTTCCCTTCCCCATCTTCAATAATATCTGGCAGCTTTGTGGAAATTTCTCTTTCTGAGGAACTCAAACTTTGCATAATCATCTGTCTTAAAATTTTCACTATAATTTTGTGTGAGAATTGCATATAAAAAAACATGTTAATATCTCAAACGTTCTTGAGGCGGTTGGGCAATTCTGTGTTGTTCTAATTACCCAGTTAGAGATTTACTTGTCCCTGTAGACTCGCGGTATTTGAAAGATGGCATTGCAGACGGCTGACACTAATACCTGTCACCAAAGCTGCACTCACTCCACACACCAGACAGGCATGCACAGAAACAGAGACAAAAACTTGTCCTCACAGAGCACTTCATTTCTAATTATTAAATGTTTCTTTTTCATGTCTATTGTCTTGTTAGTCCCTCAGAAGAATATGGTCATTTGAAACAAATATGCTGATTAAAAGTTGCATTGAGCAAACTTGATTAAGCTATGAGACACATCAGATTATGACTTGTTTCTAATTTTTCCATCCTTCATTTCTTTAAAATCCACACAGATCCATGAAGAAAAACACAATGTTTTCTACCACATAGTAAGCCATGAAAAAATATTTAAGCTTTTTAAATAATTACCAAAAAAAACATCGAAATAAATGATAAAGAATTAGAAATAACTGTTCTACTTATTATAAGCTGATATTTACATTTAAGAATTTTGGGAGGCAAATGTCACATATTCATTCCAAGCCTACTAGAAAAAAATAAATACTTCTAAGTTACCCAAGGACTAAGAAGTCACCCAAAAACGGGGGTTTATTTTATGTAAATAGATAAAAACATCAAAATACTATTATTAATTATATATTCATAAACTTGGGGAAATTTTAATTATTGAAGCATTATTTATTCTTTATGTCACTTTACTTATAGATAACACTTCTGATGAGTCAGAACATGAGCTATTATGATAAACCTATTACACCCAATAGAATTATTAAGCACCAACAAAGCAAAGGCAAGAAGCTATTCTAAGGTTTTAGTTTGAACCTAAGATTTTCAGGAAATGAGAAGGTTAAGACTTTGGTTCAAAAACCCATCATGTTGTCAGTTCTTTAGAGACACCTGTTTATAGGACAGATATAAGTGTGTCATTGTCTAAAAGACTGTTCCTTACTAGAAAAAGTAAGTGACCTTAGGATCAAACATACTCAACGTATATCCAAAGTCAGTGCTCGGGGGGCAGAATAAACATGATACAGTGTCCCGTGGTACTGAACATTTACTAAATATCTGCCATTATGTGTGCTGAGGTTACCTGGCTGAACATTCAATTGACTTCTAGCATTCAACATCATTTTAGTAAATCCTATGCCTGCACTACACATTGATTTTAGCTAACTAAAATACATTTGGAATTCTATATCCTACAGACTGTAGTCTTCATTGACATGAGAACAGAAGAAATGCTCTAAAATAAAGGTAAGTGACTATTACAAAATAACTTTCTTTTCAATCTACTCTAATCCCAATCATCCAAAACTCCCTGATTCCGTTTAACAATGCTTTAATTGCACTGTACCATCTCTGTGGTCACTGCTGGATGCACCTGGCCTGAACTGAGATATGAAGAAATGAAATGAAAGCATGGTTTATAGTATGAAAATAGTAAAAAAAATCTCAAACCTATAACATAACCAATGAAGGCCCATAACAGTTAATAATGTCCTTCTGCCAGGATCTGTTCCTTTGCTGTGTTCTGGTGTCTGCTCCCTTGGCTCACTGTTACCATCTTTTATTTTTACCTCTTTCCATGTCTTTCATTTTCTTCTTTTCTTGAAACTTCTAAAGTCACTATCTTTCTTTTTGCCTGTTATCTAATTTCTACCCATTTATTTCTTCACTTAAACTCCTTCCCCATTTAAACATCTCCCCCCTTTATTCTGTATTTTATGGGCACTAATATTTCACATTAATTCCCCAGTTGCAGGTTTCTGTCCATTTCTTTGACCCTTAGTCTTTTCAGTTTCCAACATATGAATCTGAACATCACCGTGAGGCATATATTAGAGGGATGAGAAAACCTAAGAAAATTGAGTACAGTTTAGGCTACAAACTTCTGAGTGAAAATTGAGCAATTACTGAGCCATATCGGAAAACTGAGATTAGTAATAGCTTTCTTTCTTACTGCATTGGCACAAAGGGGAATTACAATTGACAACGACAATAGAAAGTTATTTCTACTATAAAGCCCCATTCTACTGCTAACCACGCTGTTGGAGATTTAAAGTGTGTGTGTTGTGTCTCTGTGTGTGTGTCTGTGTGTGAGAACAAATGAGTATCCACGAGAATTGCCATTTCAGACAAGAGAAAGCTGGATTTCTCTTGCCAATATGCCCATTTCCTTCCGTGTTGTAACTGACAAGCCATCTGTATGTAAATTGAAAATTATAAGCACTACTACTATTACTGAAAGTAATATACTAGATTTTACACATGACGCTATAACTTTGCAAGTATCACCCCTTTTAATCTTAATAACCCTAGAAGAGGAATACTGACTTTATTATGCAGCTTATATATGGTAAAACTGAGGCTTCAGGAAGCTGAGTCACTCATCTAAAGCCACACAGATTTTAGATGTGAAAAATCGCTTCTGACTCCAAATTTAAGATACTATTAGGATTTGCTGTCTCTTCAGAGAATTGCTACACATACACACACACACACATACACACACTCCGCAGTATACCTACAATATTGCAAATAAATCTAAACAATTCTAAATGAAATGTTTTTATGCCTAAGCTCATGCATGGGTGAGGTAATGTTCTACTTGTTATATTTAAGTAAAAAAATTTCCTAAGTACCTGCTATTGGATCAAGAAATAGAAGATTTTTTGTTACATCTACTAATGGGTCCATTTGTTTGCAATGTCATGTCTTGTTTTACATCTATCACTAAAATAATATAAAATATGCATTGCAGTATTCCCAATCTAAGTTGGTAAAAGGGCCTAAATTCCAGCAATTTTAACTCCTCAAGGGCCTGCAATTATCCCTTTGAACTTATATTGATGGAATATAAAAACTTTAATTTGAATAACATTAGTTTGTATAGCTTGTACCTATACCTCAAATGTTTTATCAAAGCTTCACTTGAATATTCTAGCCTTGAAAATGATAAAATTCAGATGCAGAGCAATTAAATGACCTGTGTGAACCTACTGTAAATGAGCTTACTGTTTGAGAAAGGATGCTACAACTAAGTGCTACATGCAGAAATGTTTTTTGCCTTCTTTCTTCTGTAATGACAATTTTTTCTGTAAAAATAAATCATGAATACAGAATGGATTATTGAAATTTTTCCCAGTTTCAAATTAAACTTATAGAATTTGGATGTGGATTACAGTCACCGTTAATCTGACCTTCATACCAGAGAAACTCTATGTGGAAAAGACTAGTCCAGTTTTTTAAAGTATTTCTATACACTAATATTTTTTAAAAGGAAATACAATAACTGCAGAGGGGGTAAAATTATCACTATTCTCAGATGAGATGATTTTCTACATGGTCTGAAAGAATCAGCTGAGAAACTGGAAGACTTAGGTAGGAGGACAATACACAAAAAGCATCTATTAGAAAATATAGTGATAACAAATTTTATATACAAAAGCAACATTAAATATCTATAATAAAATTAAGAAAAATGTGTGAAAATTTTAAAACAGAATTTTAAAAATACTTGAATAAATGGAAAGTTTTCTTGAATAGATACACTCAATGGTGTACTATCATAATTGAATTTCCCAAATATTTTCCCACAAATTATAAGCCTGGTCAAACTGTTTTTTTCAAAACATGACAAGCAATTTGACAATCTAAAAAGAAATCAACAAATTAGTCAAAAAGGACCTAAAGAAAGTATGCCATTTAGGATGAACCAGCCTTAATTAGTAATAAAATGTATCATTGAGCTAAAGTAAGTAGAATGATGCAGCATGGCACCAGACCTGATCGGCAGATCAATGGACCAAAACAGAAAGCCCTAATAGACCCAGGACATATAGAGTTTAGTATATAATAAAGAAAAAAATAGATTTAAAAAATGATGACAGAGTACTCTGAGGGAAAATAAAGCTGGGTCTCTACCTCAATTCTTATTTTAAAAAAATTAAACATTAAAATAAAAGTATTATTGTGAAATAATGTGAAAGTACTAGAAGAAAAAAATGAAGTTGTAAACAGATATTCTGAAGCCAAAAAAGTTACCTTCTAAGAAGGCACAAATCTCAATTACTAAAAAAAGCTCTAATACATTTATTTCAGCAAAGTGTCATCTTATATGTGATTTAAGTCCTAGAGACAGCTCATAATTCATTCATTCATTCATTCATTCATTCATTCATTGTGTAAATACATATGGAGCACACAATATGTTCCAAGTACATTTTTAAACATAGGGGATATAGCAGTGAACAAATTAGACAAAATCTTCTGCTCCATGTTGTTTCTCAAAGAGTAGAGATAAATAAATAAGTGAGCATATGTCAGATGGTAATAAGTGGTATGAAAGAAAATTAAGCAGGAAAAGAATGGTAGTATTAAAAATTTTTGAATAAATGAAGGAGGTTGAGGGTGTGCGGTATTATCAAGGATATAAAGAAAAGTGTATTTCCATATACTATTGGTAAGACTATTAATTGGTACAATGCCTCTGAAAAGGAATTTACCCAAATATAAAATATGCAAACTCTTTGACTCAGTAATTTTACTATGAGATATTTACCCTACAAATATATTCGGGCATAGATCAGATATATGTGTACAAGATTGTTTTTACAGCATTGTTGGTATGGGGGGGAGGGGAAGGCCTGTAAATAATGTTTCTCAATAGTCAATTGATAAAATAAAATATGAACATCCATAGAAAGGAGGACTATATACATCTGGTAAAAGAACAAAGTAGATTTGTTATGATAACCTGGAAAACTCTCCAAGATATAAAGCAAATGACAAAACAGTTTGCATGTATTATCCCACTGGTATAAAATAAGAGTTATGCATATGTTTGTGTACATGCCTGAAAAAATCCTGGAAGAATACACAAAATTACTTCTGAGGAGTGGGATGGATGTCTTGATAATGAGATGGACTCATTTTTATTTGTTCTGCTAAAAATTTTTACTACACATATTGTTATATTCATAGAAATTAAAAATGTTAAGCACTCAGACAAATATTGTTTATTTTATGCAAAAAGCTGAAATGCCCCCGTGACAATATTGCATTAGATTAGTGATCAAAATAAATATTGAAATTTGTCTTCTGAGGCTAGCCCGTACAAATAAATTATGCCAAAAAAATCCTCTATGGGTTCTAAATTATAGTGGCTGGATAACTATAGCAATCATATTAAAAGCATAATTAGCAAATTTTTATCTTGAACTTTGATTTTTTTAAAAAGACGATGAATGACAGACATCACAACTGTCTTAGTCCACTTGTGCTGCTTTAACAAACTACCATAGACTGGGTGGTTTATTAACAAAAGAGATTTATTTCTCCCAGGTCTAGAGACTGGGAAAGTCAGACCAAGGCTCCAATAGATTCAGTGTCTGCTGCAGGCTGGCTTCCTTGATCATAGATAACCATTTCCTAACTGTGTCCTCACATGGCAGGAGGGCCAAGGGAGCTCTTCGGGGTAACTCTTATAAGGACATTAATCCCATTCATGAGGGGTCCACCCTCATAACCTAATCATCTCTTCAAATACTATCACATTGGGCATTAGGATTTGGGGGTAGGGCATCACATTCAATCTATAACACAAACAAAACGGTGTCATCTTTAAATTAAACAATAGCTTTACGACTGTTATATGACACTGATTTATAAAATGGTTTCATGTCCAGAAAATAACCTGTAGTTTTTGTTTATGAGTCTATTATATAATTAATACTTTTTAAAAGATTGCCATTGACTTATGACTCAATCGGGAGCTACTATGATTTTCATGCGCCCCAAATTTTATGGGTCTGTTTGGTAGATTCTCATCATAAGGCTATATTCACACGACTATTACCAATTCCCATATGTAGCTACTGTGGTAGTAAGAAAGCAATTTCCCTACAATGACAATGGTTGACTATACATTGCAATGTACATGGATACATAAAACAAATGCTCTAAAATTGTCTAGACAAAATGAATTATTTTTCCAGTGCTTTACTACAGGCTTATTCATAATGAGGAATTTCAGTCACTTGGAATTGGATAGAGCTGACACTCTTCTCCAGTGAAGGGGCACTGGAATAGTTTATTTTACTGGAGGAGGTAATAAAGACTATCTGACAGAACAAAAGGCGATATGACAAAGCATCAAGTATTTTTCCCCCAGAGCCTAACCTATTGTCTAAAGCAATGTAAATTCTATGTGTGTTCTCCTTATTTATTCAGGAGACTTCGTGAGAAGCAATTACTTATATTTGGAGGAACGCTAAAGACAGAAAATAATCTGATAATATGAAGATTCCTGTTAAGAATCTTAGATTAAAAAAAAGATAAAAGAATATGTAGAGGATTTTAATATCTTATGAATGAGTCTCATTTAAAGGTAATTTTTATATGAATTTTTTACCCAGACTGATCATTTCTACAGAAATTTCTCAAGAAGCATATGAAGAATGATCATTGCCATGAATCGCAACATTCCTACTTGTTAAAAAACAATAGTGTTATGTGAATTCACTGTAGAAAATTCTAAATAATTAAAACTCAAGAGAGATACAAACAAGAGACTCACATATGTCAGGAAACCTGTCACACAAGTAAATTATGCTTGATATAAAAACTGCTGAACTACCTTCCTCATAATTCTTTCACACTCGCTATTATACAAAAAATGATTTCTTAATGGGAAAGATAAATCCTAGTAGACTATGTATGATTTGCTGTAGCTGAAAATTTTCAGGTGCTACTCCTGGCCCAGAACTATCTCCTTTTCTCAGATTTGTAAGTATGTGTCCTTTGCTTATTTATACATATATATTTTTGTAGCTCTTACACTTAAAATTTGTCAATAGTAATCTTTTAAAAAAACTTACTTAAAATCATTAGATACCATGGTACAATCACATTCAGATCTATGAATTAGCTGTACCCACCCCCGTTAGCATAATGCATGCTCAGGCCACAGAATCCTAGGAAAAAAGCAAAAACAAGACCTGGGAAAGGCAGTTCCAGAAGCGGCCCACAGGGTAGTTACCTGCGAAGTCCCAGGCAGAATGCCAATGTAGCAATCTCACATAAGGTTTACGCAGATGTTGTGAGAGGCTGGGGTGGGGAGGGGACAATAACTGACTGAAGAGCAGAATTATGTGAACAGGCAGAGTCAGATTTCTAGTCATTTTTGCCTTTTACTCAAGGTTCAGGGTGCAAGAGCCCACCCTTCCAAAGGAGGGGACTTACCAGCATTCCGGGGAGTTTAAGGATATCAGCAAAGTACACTGCGATCCAGAAAAGAGTGTCACTGTTGACTGGAAAGTGAGCTATTCAGTCCAGATAAATGAAAAGACTTTGTATGAGGTTTAAGGCTGTGTTCCACCTCTAAGTTTTCAGCTTCATAGGACCAAGATGGAAACAGAAGGATTGCTACAACTGCAAGGCTCCACGAGACCCAGAACATGTGCACCATGTCAGACGCTAGATCTTTTTGGCAACACAATAGGATTTCAAGGCCTATGGAAGATGATACAGAGAGCCATGATACACCTCCTGCTCTGAGCAGGGTGGGGTCTGAATGAGGGGTCAGCCCACTAAGTGAGCTGCCTCAGGAAGCTGGGAAAGGCAAGGAAGGGTTCAGGAGTGAAAAAATGGCAAAGGCCCACTGCTTAAAGAGCAGAGTCCAAGCTCTTAGGTTTAGCATTCAGGACCTGACCAAAGGTGGCTTCACCTCATCTTTTCAAAAATACCTTGTACTAATCATTTCTTCTCACTTTACAATCTAACCAAAGAAATTGTGTGGCATACCTTCTTCACATCTTAGTATATTCCATGCTTTTTTCTGATATTTTTCTACATCTGGACTGTCCTTCCACATCTCCCCATCCTCTTAGCCATGTGTTCAAAACAAATCTTATATTCGAAGGCCCACTCAAAATGCCCTACTCTTCTCTATAGAACGTGCACTGAGCACCACTTTAGGAAATAATCTTTCCTTTATTTTCTATGGCACATCACTTCCTGCCTTATATAATAAAAGAAAAAAATCTAATTACATTTCTTGTCCCCCTTTCAAGTCTGTAGCATTTTGAGGAAAGATTTCGTAATTATAACTAAATTATTTGCATATGTCCCATGGTGCTGCACACACAAAAAATTAATAAATGCTTTTTAAGTTAATATTTTTCAACCTAACACTATCAAGAAACAACTCATAGGTTAAAGATTGTATAGGTAATTAATTTCTGACCATCAAAATTATGGAATGCATTATTGCTTTAATAATACCAAAAGGAAAAAAAAAAACTACCTTTACTTAAAAGGACTCCAACTAATGCTGCCAAGTTCAATTCACTTGAATGCTAAGTTAGAATATTAACCAGAGTACTAACTACATGAGATTTTAACCTCATTCTATCTTAGCCCTTATCTGTTGCCATTGTATTATTATTTCCATTGGCAAATACTGAAAGCAACTGGTTAGTCATCAAGTCATGGCTATGACACAGCAATTGAATTTAGAAGGTATGTCTGAGCAAATGAATATTCACAAAAAGCAACAAGACAAGTGCACTTATCTGGTATCATTGTACAGCAAACAAATCCTCATGTATTGGGAAACTCCACCAATACAAAGGGTATTCCTTCAAGATGCAGGCAACATTACTAGTCCTCAGAGGTCCATATGCTTTTTTACTGCTTGTTTTAGTTTTTTACATCTATTTCCATATTTTTGCACATTTCTGATTTAAGTGTATATATCTCTCAGTGGAGAACAGATCCTCCTGGGCTTTTAAAAATGATCTGAGTGGTTCATTGGTTAGGAGTTGGCTTGGGACGCCAGCTATGAGCAGCAGGGCCCCAGTTTGGATCCCACATGAGGGCCAGTGACTCTGCACCCTTTACAGCTAAGATGCTGAACAACAGCTCAACCTGGAGCTGGGCTGCCATGAGTCTCCGGCGACAGCATATTCTGCAGTGGGGCTGGTTGGCAGCTGGTGTGTGCTTTTGTGAGCTGCCATGAGCCTCTGTGAGCAGCCGTCCAGTGGCCGGCGAGTGACTGCCTCACCCGGGAAGAGGGCAATGATAACACCAACATGGGCCAGTGAAGCAACGTCCTCCACAACTAGACTGAAGAACAAAAGGAGAAGCAACTTGTCTGTTCCCCTTCCCTGATTCCCCAACGCTGTTTCTTTCCCCCAATTCCCCAATGAAATCTTTAAAAAAAAAAAAAAAGGTTTAATTCTTAGTACGGAAATCTCAGCAGGCTTGAGCAGCTCTGCAACATGAACCATAGCATATGGGTCAAGACTGAAGATACTGCAATGAGAAAACAGAATTCTAGAGAGATATTATTTGGCATGGAAGAATGCCATAAAATGAGGATCATTGAAAATGATGAGTTAATAACATCTCTTTTCAGTTGTCCATTTCACTGTCTCAGGTGTGTATTGTTCCTTTTAGAAATAATTTTTGGCAAAGTAAACAATAAGAACACTGTGCTTTGACAGTGCGTAATAAACTGAAACTCTATTGTGAATATCCAGATTTAATAGCTAGGACAGTGATGGGAATTGCCTTTGTTGCCTTGAAACTTTATTTAAATGACAATTTATAAGGTCATTTGGGGCCTATAAATTTCAGGAGGTCATGCATATTGACTAAATAGCATCAATCTGACCCACAGAAAACTGCTTTGGTCCTCTGAGGGCTGAAACCATCTGAACATCTTTAACACATAGCAGACCAACTCCAGCCTCAAATAACTTTCAATGCAAACCCTTGTAAATGCAACATGAGAAAAGGCAGGATGTGTGTGTTTTATGTATATATGATTCAGCAGCACCATGGACAAGAGTTTTATTAAGAATGAACACATTCATCACTCCAGCGTGGAAAGGGGTCTGACTTTTTCACAAATAATTTCAGATGGAAATTTAAAATCTCTTTTAGAAGAGAATAAGAAAATTTTCAAAAAGAAAATTGTCATTACATCATGAAACACAAAAATTGTATTTACCAGTGGTCAGGGTTAATTACTACTCAAGGAATAATCTGTCACTAGTGAAGTGAAAATGTTCCAGTTTAGGAACTGAACTTACTATTGAACAGAAGCCATACACACTGAAGAAAAATTATACACCTCTGGTCTCTCGGCTATTTATTTTGAAATTGTTTACTATGACCATATCCATCTGCTTTCTCTATCCTGTATAAAGGATTATAGCAACATAATTTCTGCTGTTAAGAATACCACTGAAAAAAAGGGAAAATTACTAGTGCAATACAATTTTTGTAGAAGGTACAGGAAGAGAGGAATTGGGATTATGAATACAAACATTTTATCAAATAATGTTTTTCAAATATGCAAGCACAGAATTGGGACAGTGGCTCTAAGGGGATGTGAAATCAAGAGAGAGCTTTGACAATGTGAGAAATTACATGATGATGTGAATGATCCAATCGAGAAAGAAAATTTGATGATGCATAAAAAAGAAGGGAGTTTTTGGAGCAATATTCTAATGTATACAAGATGGCTTGGACTCAGGAGCACAAGTAGGGTGGTTGGCCTTAGGTTAGGTGTGGAAAGATAACATCCATAGTAACGGATAATGTGGTGGCAGCCTCCAGAGATCTTCTATTTTTGTCTCTAATTTTTCATAAAATAGAAATAATGGTCATCAAATGAGAGTGAGGACTGAAAAAAAAAAAGTTCTAGAAATGGAGGAGAGAAGGAAAGGTGTGGGAGACAGCCTCTAAGGTATTCACCAAATATGCTTCCTGGTATTCATTCTTCTAAACATGAGTTGGGTCTAGTGACTCGCTTTTAATAAAGAGAACATGGCAAAAGAGCCAAGGCATCACTCTAAAATGAGGTTACAAGAAAACCGTGATTTTAATTTCTCTCTCAGTCCTCATTCTGGGAGAAACAAGCTGCCATGCTATGAGCTGAACTTGGAGGGTCCACAGGGCAAGGAACCAGTGGTGTCTCTTACCGACATCCGGCCAGGGCCTGAGGCCTGCTAAAAATGGAATGAGTTTAGAAATAGACCCTTCCTCACTGAAGCCTCAGAAGGCTCAAGCCCTGCCTGACCAATGCCTTGTTTGCAGCTTTGTGAGACACTTCCAGTCAGAAGCATCCACCTAAAGGACACCTATTTCTCACCCTCAGAGCCTTTGATGTCATTATTGTTTGTTGCTTAAAGCAGTTTTACAATGAGCCAATTTAGGGGTTGCACTGGTCATGGCAAGGCCTATATTTTGATCAAGGAAGTTAGTGGCTGGGGGATGGAGAAGGACAAGATCCTTGAAGCAGAGGATGTATAGGGACTGAGAGGCCAGGATACATAATAGGGGAATATTAAAATCAATAAGATGTAACAGAAATAGAGTTAGATATAGAAAGTACATTAGAAGTCATAATCTTCAAGAAATTGGAGAGTGCCCAGGTGTTGATAGATAACAATAATGGCTAGGGGGTGATTTGGTCCGATAGCATAAGAATAAAAAACACATTTTCCAGGAATCTGGATGATCGTCACCACCCAAAAAGTGTCATGAAGGATTTTATTGAGTTAATTTATATTAAAATTATTCCAAAATATTATCACTGGATCATTTGGAACAAAAGTATCAAGGAGTTTCCAATCTGCCCCATTTCCTTCAGGAAACCCTCGCTTAATGCTCATATTGGGGATAATGACTCAATTAGCACCTTACACTTCTCCCATTAGACTTACTTACCAAATGGTAGATTACTGTCTGGTGTTTGTCCTCCCAATAGACTTTAAATAAATATTAATACCGCAAAGGCCTGTGTTGCATTTCAGTTGTATTCCCAAGTACTAGCCAATTAATTATAACAAGTACTTCATAAAAGCTGAATAAGGAAATAGCTTGTTTTTTGTTTGTTTGTTTGTTTGTTTGTTTGTTTGTTTGTTTGTTTGTTTTGGGGGTTTTTTTGGCAAACCATTTTAATAGCACATGCCATTGAGAGCTATGCCAGGCACTCTTCTAATATCTCTGCACAAAATAATTCATTTAATCGTCACATTCCTCCTTTAATATTAGTATCACTACTGTTCCCTTATTCCAAATTAAGGAACAATGAGGTGGAAATGCTTGTTCAACAACACAGAGTAAGGAACTGGGAGAGCCAGGATTCAAACCCACACAGTCAGAATGGAATCTTTTCACCCATCCATTCGCTAAGGTAAAAACACAAGATGGCAAAAAACGCTTCTTAGACATGGTCAGACACACACCATTTTGAGCCCATTAGAAAACAAAGCTGTATTAATAGTTAGAGAATGGAAAAGAGATATGGAAACACTTCATTGACTTCAAAGTGTTTCAACTACCAATGATGAGGATTTATGTAACTCAAACAACCTCAGTGATGCATGAAGAGGTGAAACAGTGAATAAAAATATCAACATTTCTAGCATCGCCAATCACTGAAAAACGAGTCATCAGGCTTGAAGCGTTCTTTCACTGACAGTATTTCTAAAATTAATCATTTAAACAAGGTAGAGAGCATAAATGAGCTAGACATGCCTAATGATATCTGACCATGCTTGAACAGAATTCTGAGGGAGGTGAGGTTAAGATGAGATAAAAACTAGTTCCATTCATGATCAAATAAAAGGTTATCAACCTAAAATATTATATCAGATTATTTCAGCAAAATGAATTAAGCTTTTCAATATTTTAAAATGTATCATTTTATTCATCCTTTGAAACTGCCAGATATACCTTTAAATAGAAAGTCTACATCTTATCACAAAGATGTAATATAAATTCAAGTTATTTTTATATCTGATAAATAGCACATAATTGTCTTTTTCTCTTAATGTCACATTATCATCCAAGATTTTGTGGAGACTGGACTTGTTTAATGATATAAAAATGAGATGGTTTAGATTATTCCAACTTCTCTCCCTCTTCTTCTAGAATTCCAAGAGGAATATGAGAGACATTATTAGTGATTGTGGTGTCATTAAGATGTCTGATAAAATTGCACTGTAGCCTCCTGCTTTACAAGACCTGCAATTAAGAGATTCTTGGAGAAACAGTGGTGTAAGAGAGAGTTGTTTGAAAATACAAAATGAGCATACACAAGGAAGAAGTTGAAAAATGTAGACTATTCTTCAGGATCATGAGTGCTTTGTATGGAAAATACCTGATTATGCCATTATTAAGCTGCTTTACTACAACACTAAAATGAGTGATTTATACATTTAAATTTATGGGTAAATAACCAAGCTACCAGCAGTAAATTATAGAAGTCAAGTAGTATGCTTATGAAATATGATTAGAACTCTAGATTATTTGGGGACATATATCATGGTGCCTAACTCAAAGAGCACATCAATAATAGAACAAATATTAAAAAGTAATAATGAAAGAAGACTTTTACAATACATTCCTAAAATTAAAAATAACTGTATTAAGTGTGGTAGTTGAGAAGTATTTCAATAATAATGTCAATAAAGATGGCATATTTCAAGTTCACACTATTTAAGCCTAGACATAGATAACATTTTCAGTTTTGAATGTGTGCGTGAAAGATTGTGTTTTTTCCGATTAGTGTCTTCAAATACTTTGATATATTCCTCAGCAGCCTTAGCATAATATAAGCATTTCCTTTCACCATTTTCTTCTTAAAGAACAAAGGATAAATAGCATAATAATATGGATGACCGAAGCAAGGTTTCTTGTATAACTGTATGCGTGTATTTATATGTGTGTTTTATACATATATGAATATGTATTATGTATATATACACATACTTATTAAAAAGCTCTATTAATATACGCATATGCTATAAATATGAAATTTAAATAAAAGTATAAGGTTTAGGTAAATAGATGAAAAATTTTAGGATAAATAGGGACAGAAAGAATAGGTTTGAAGATAATGTTACCACCAGAAAAAGATGAGAAGTTATAGAACTATCTCTCTTCTGAAAATGAGAGTATTATAACAAAATAGTACTAAATACAAAATAATACTAAATTTATTTAGTATTAAAATCAATACAAAATACTATGACAAAATTTGACACTAATTCTCTCTAGTGATTCATAATTAAAAACAGACCTTAGTGAAATTTTTTCTGTGTACAACAGCCTGGGCCCTAACCTAAAGCTACCAAATCAGGATTTTCAGGGTGCGACTCAGGGAGGGTTGGGATGTACAGTTTTGATTGAGAGTCTCTTATGGAATGTAGCTTCCTCATTTTATACCTAAGAAAGTAAATTCTAATTCCTAAGTATTGCAAAAAAGTGTTTATTTAGTAATAAAAGGAAAAAATCAAAAATATTTTTATCATTGCCTGAAAGAATGTTGTAATTTAAATATTACTATCCCATCAGATCACCATAATGCTGCATATTATTTTCCTATTCAATTGAAAAAAACTCACCAACAATTCAGAAAATGTCAAGGTAACATATAATATCTCCATAGTTACACAAGCTCTATTAAAGGAATATAAGTGATAGATAGGAATGGAAATCTTGATATAATCGTTTTTTGTTCCTGTAGTATAATTTGAAAACAGGCTCTTCTTGGCTTAGTATTTATTTTTTATCACAACTAACAGGCAGGGTGCAGACCTTATTCTGCAACTTTCCCAAAATTTTAAAACACTTTAAAATTTTTAAACGTCTTTTTTCCTCCAAAATTAAATTCTGGTGTTCCTGGTCAGATGACAATCATTCTATGCTCCTTTTTGTGTATGTTTTATTGCTGTTACTCCAGTGCATAGTGGTTAAGGCTAATAAGACTGAGGTCAGACAAATCAGACATCATCTGTCACTTCATAAACTCATGTGAACATCTTGCCCTTGGCCATGTTCCTCTAGATGGGAAAGTAGCTATGTTCTCACTTCTTATTCCTCCACAAACATATTGAACAGCCATCCTCATGAGGACTGCAATTTAATCATACACCCAAATTTCATCATTTGTGTCCCAAATAAATCATCAGCAAGAGACAAAGTGTAAATGATACTCATTTTGTCCTATCTGGCATCTAGCCCCATTTTCACCTGACTGCATACCTTATCAATGGTCTTCTGGCCCGATCTGTCATGCAGACTCTAAAATACAAGGTACGGTGAAAGAAAAGACTCATAGTACTTTTATCCCTGGGTGAATCCACATTGGCCTGCAAATAGTGTTCATGCATTGTGTTTATCACCGCATTTTCTCTACTTTGTAGCAGTGGAGAAATAATGGAAGTTCGTGAGGAAAGGGAATTTAGGCATTTGAATTACCAAGGCTGATCATGATTGTGTTTTAGGTTGGTGGACTAGAAATACATTTCCCAAAATAAGCTATAGCCCTCATACCTGGTGACTACATTCATGAATAAAAGAAAAAAAACCAAAAAAAAGTATTATTTGGCAACTTAATTTTTGTAGCAATATATTTTCTTAGTTGGATGTAGTTGGACTTCATCAATTCTAATCCCAAAAGTAACTTTTTCAAGTCCTATTACACTTTTTTTCTTCTATCATGAAAAGAGCACTTAGCAGAATCACACATTCTTTTTCTTCATATGCCAGGAACAAAATCACATTCTGTACATTACCAATTTTGAACAATTAAATTGTGAAATATGTAACTAGGAGACATGTGATAAATATATAAATATATACTATCTTATTAACTGGAAGCTTATCCTGCTTTGTCTCTGAACAAAATGTTTGTCACTTTGTTTACTAGTGACTACTATATTTACAATCTTCTTGAAAATAGTATAACTTATAACTGTGTTTACACAGAGTGAAACTTTGAAGAACAGCTTAGGTCTAAAACAGGAAAGCAATATTTTGTATTTGTTCTAGAAGACAACTTAATGTGTTTACCAGAAAATTCACTATGCTTTCTCTGATGCCAAGTTTTAATGGCTCATAAGACTCTTTTTTAACAATATTTTATACAGCCAATGTCTTTAGGACTTAGAACAAGAAGAATGCCAGCTATTAAAACCTAAATCCAAGAATGTATCATTTTATTAGTTGCCCCCTTTTGGGTTGTACTTGCAAAAATAATGTACCAGAAATCTCACACTGCATATGAATCCCCAACAAAAGGACTCACATCTGTATCTGCAATGGACTGTGCTCATCATTTTCACGATAACTGTTATTCTGAGTTGTAGTATTTGGAGCACCACTGTCATCAGTTCATTTGTGGTTCAGTTATTCCTTTTGAACAATTTTGACATTTTTGTGAATGACAGCTACATGGTTAGTACAGTAGTAAAATAAAACAATAAAGCTACATGAATTGTAACAGTATAGGATGGGGCAGGCAAATAAAACAATGGAACAGAATAGAGTGCCCAGAAAACAATGTGCGTATATACTGTGAAATGATCCTCGACAAGGGTACCAAGAATACACAATGAGGAAAGGACAGTCTTTTCAACAATTGCTGTTAAGAAAACTCAATATCCACATGCAAAAGAATAAAATTAGACCCTTGTCTTATATGATACACAAAAGTCAACCCAAAATTAAAGATTTAAGCATAGGACCTGAAATTTTAAGTTTTAGGAAAAAACAGGAAAAGCTTCATGACATTGGACTTGGCAATGATTTGTTTTTTAGATACAACACCAAAAGCACAGGCAACAAAAGCAAAAAATAGACAAGGGGGGCTGTATCAAACTAAATAGCTTCTGCATTGCAAAACAATCAACAGAATAAAAGGGCAACCTACAGAGTAGAAGAAAATATTTCCAAACCATACATCTTATAAGATATTACTATCCAAAATGTATAAGGAACTCCTACAACTCAACAGCAAAAATCAAATAGCTTCATTGAAACTGGGCAATGGCATAGATATTTCTCCAAAGAAGACACACAATTGGCTAACATGTACAAGATGTAATCAAAAAATACAGTGAATGTTTAAATTTAAAAAGCTTATTACAGGGCCAGCCCAGTGGCGCATTGGTTAAGAGCTGGCTTGGGATGCCAGAGGGCCCCGGTTTGGATCCCACATATGAGGGCCAGTGACACTACCCTCCACAGCTAAGATGCTGAACAACAGCTCAACCTGGAGCTGGGCTGCCATGAGTCTCCGGTGGCAGCATAGGCTGCAGCCCCTGCTGCAGTGGGTTGCCATGGGCTACCGTGTGTAGCCAGCAGCTACCGTGCGTAGCCAGCAGCCAGAGTGAGCAGCCAGCCGCCGCAGTGAGCAGCTGTCCAGAAGCAGGCGACTGATCTGCCTCACCTAGGAAGAGCGCAATTATGGTGCCAACTTGGGCTAGTGAAGCGACGTCCTCCACAACTAGACTGAAGAACAAGAGGACAGCAACTAGTCTGTTCCCCTCCCCCCAATTCCCCAGCGCTGTTCCCATCCCCCAATTCTCCAATTAAAAAAAAAATCTAAAAAAAAAGTTTATTACAGTAAAAGACACATTGCCATTAATCACCCTCAAAATAATCCCCCTCACTCCAAACACAGTTATTCCATTGCTTTTGCCACTTTCTGAAGCAGTGTCTTTACTTTATCCTCCATCATGACAACGCTCCATGTCAAACATCGCTTCTACAGCTATTTCTGTCAAATAAAAACATCATGGTGTGTCCTCATCCACCTTATTCACCGGATCTGGCACCGTGAGACTCCTGGCTCTTCCCCAAAGTCAACATGACCATGAAAGGTCAATGTTTTCAATTGATTCAGGACATCGAGGCAGCCACGACAGTGCAGCTAAAGATCTCATGAAAGCGGACTTCCAGAACTGCTTCAGAAAGTGGCAAGAACGATGGGATAAGTGTGTTCACAAAGAGAGGGAGTATCCTGAGGGGGATTAATGGCAATGTGAATTTTACTGTAATAATTTTTCTTTTATTCAAACATTCACCATATCTTTTGATCAGACCTTGTATTATAAAAAATGCTGAAAAAAATCACAATGAGATGTTACCTCAAACCTGTTAATATGACTATTTAAATAAAAGGATAAATGTTGGCAAGGATGTGGAGAAATTGAAATCCTCATGTACTATTGCTGGGAATATAAATTGGTACAGCCACTATGGCAAATAGTATGGCAATTTCTCAAAAAAATTAAAAATACAACTACCATGTGATCCAGCAATCCCATTTTTGAGTATACATCCAAAATAACTAGAATAGTGATATCCAAGAGATATCTGCACCCCTGTGTTCACTGCAGCATTATTCACAATAGCCAAGATATGGAAAAAACCTAAATGTCTATCATTGTGTGAATGGATAAAGAAACTGTGAGAAACACACACACACACACTGCAGTATTTTCAGCCTTAAAAAAGAAGGAAATCCTAAATAACACAACAGCATGGATGAACCTTGATGGCATTATGCTAATGAAATAAGCCAGACACAGAAGGACAAATACTGCATGATTCCACTTACACAGTTAAACTCATAGAAGTAGAGAGTAGATAGCTGTTTCCAAGGTCTTGGGGCAAGGGGGAAATAGAGGGTTGCTGTCATGAGTATAAAAGTTCAGGAACACAAGATGAATACGTTCTAGACATTGTGTCTCTAGTTAACAATACTGCATTGTGTACTTAAAATTTTGTTAAGAAGGTAGATCTCAGGTTAAATATCCTAACCACAAATAAACAAACAAAAATTCATAGACGCAGAAAACAGTTTAGTAGTTATCAGAGGGTAAGAGGGGAGGGGGGATGATAGAAGAGGGTAAAAGGGGGTCAAATACATGGTGATGGAAGGAGAACTGAATCTGGGTGGTGAGCACATAATGCAATATGTAGATAACATATTATAAAAATGTACACTTGAAACCTATGTAGTTTTGTTGACCACTGTCACTCCAATAAATTTTAATAAAAAAATAAAAATTAAAGAAATATTCTAACTACAAAAAAAGAAAAAGAAATTGTACAAGTAAAGTTGTACATATTACATAAAAGCTTTAGTCCATAAAGTGGAAGAACCCCCAGTATATTACCTTTAAAAAAAAATCTAAAAAATTTCTGTGTTCTACAATATAAACTCATTCTTTGAAAATTATATGTAAGATTTGTAAGGAATTTCACTGAAGCCTAAGTCAAATTTTAGGAAGGAGACGGTATAAGAAAGGTTAAAGGACAGTCTTTTTTTAAAAAATTAACAAAAACACCAATACGCAAAAGACATGAAATTACATTAGCCAACCTTGTTAATATTATCTCCTGAAAAGATTAATTCATAGTCACTGTTTAAAAATAATTGAAAATGTTAAAAAAATTCTGTGAAAACTGTAATTAATCTTATATATCAAATTTGAAATGCAGGTTTAAAATGTTAACTATTTTTTCTTCTGGATCCAGCATATTGACAAAGGACTTTTTTATTGAAATAGTTAGCTTGAGGAAATCAGAACTCAGTTTCTTACACACGCTGCATACAGTTCAGTCCTGGTTTTTGTGTGAAATTAGATGTGAGATACTACCCTGTCTTCATCAAGTACTGTGGGAGTTGGGGGCGTCATTAAGTCCTATGCCCTCCTCAGTGCCGTTATCACCCAGACACTCTCTCATCAGATGCTCAAGGGAAGATACAAAGGAAATAAAATAGCAGATAAAAAGGCATTTTAATCTATTTTATAAGAGGCTGTTTGTGTGTTTATTTATAGATATTACTTCACTCAAATTTGGCATTGCTATAATCAGAAGGAAAGCTCTGGAAACTGGCCTCTCTTCAGGACCAGAAAAATAAATTTGAATTGTGAATCTTGAGTAACGAGACTTACAAAAACCCAGTACCCTGGATCAGCCTTGCAGCCTTCCTAATGGGAACTTGGTATGCTAGCCATGAGGCCACGCTCAAAATACATGAAAAATTTCTCTTTTAATTTTCCAGTGGCTTCACTCATTCTGAAAGTAAATGCAATATTTTCAAATAGCCAAACCATTTGGAAACAAACCTCAAGAAGAAGTATGGTATTAATTATCTGGGGTAAAAACCAAGGTATGCCTACACTACAGTAAGAGTAATTTTCCTGTGTGGCACGTGTTCTGGCTCAAAAAACAACTTTTAAACAGAATTTGATATACATAATGATGATGATGAGAGAGTGAGAATAGTTTATCAACACTAACAACAACACTGAAAGAAGTATATTGCCTCCAAAGATAGTTTATTCTGAATATGTAAATACTAGCATGGTCACTTTTTATAAACCAGTATTGTTACTGTACAATCAGACTGTCCATCCATTATCCAGATTTAAGGACCTGAGGTTCCACCAAATTAATGTATACACAAGGAGAAGGGAAGCTGGTTCCTTCACAATTGAAGATTTTTATCAATAAATCCCCAATGACCTGGCACCTACCTACAAAGATTTATTTCTAGCCTTAAACCACAGCCTCAATGATTCACAGCTTACTAAGAAATAAGGATGCAATGCCTTCTCATCTAATTAATTTTTACTTTCGGGACTTTTTAATACTTACAAAACAAACACAAAAGCACCAAAAAGCATTAGCAATTTCTGTAGTAGTACTTGAGTGATGGCAGGTGATAACTGCTTAGTAGTTCAAATAATCAAGTAGTAACCGTAATAAGCATAGAAGCAGAGAATAGTATAAACTTCATTGTCACCATTTCCCATGAATCCCTTAAACAAATTAACTGGGCTGTGTATTCTGTGGCTTAGGGATTAAAAATAATGTTAATTGACATAGAAATGTATTTAAATGGAAAAGTAGCGTATCCTGAGGCAAAAGGCATACGCACACTGTACAATTGCTACAAGTGAAATGCATAAGAATTAAGTAAAATGAGGCAATCAGAAATTAAAATGCTAAGGGAAAAGGAGTTCTAATAACAAGTAGTTTACTTTTCAACCCCAAGTGACTTCATTTAAAGCAGTTTATGCCCTAGAGAATTCAATCCATATATGGTGATAAGAAAACTCTTCGATGTTAGTGAGGCATTTGAAAATACAGAACGTAGTGACGCCCAGGCACAGGTCAGGAAGGGTTAATGAACAGGCCTTGGTTCTGAATACAGGCCCGCATAATCACAAGGCAAAAATGAAATTTTTGAAATGTATGTATTTGAATTTTGATTAGCTTCACCTTTCTCAACCCCAACTCAAGGAAGAAAAATATTATGTATGGCATTAGTTGAGATGAATCATTCATTAGTAAGCACTGCCTTCCCAAACGGATGTCGGCAGCTGCTGACATCACCTTTTCTGAGCACTTCTGAGGAGAATCTGTCCTGCCTGCCTGCTTAGTATTCAGAACAGAACAGCCTTTGAAGAACTTCATGTATTTCCCCAAGGCAGTTCATCCTCAATCCAAAGGACCTAAACTTTTCTGAAAGACTTTTATCTTCTTAGTCTGCTGTGGACTCGTGTAAGTACCACGAATGTACAAGGCAGTAAAAAGAGTAGTGTTTCTGTTGTTTCCTCTATATTTATTTACTTCAATTTCAACGTTCTGCCCAACTAGGCATTTCTTCTTCATTTGGCTGACATTCTCTCTCAGTCTCTTTCAGCCCCTCTCTTTCTTCCTCCTCCTTTCTCTCCCCCTCCCTCCCTCCCTCCTGCCTGCCTGCCTGCCTGCCTCTCTTTTGTACATTCCAAAATTTAATGTTTACAATACTTGCATAATAACAAATTTA